>NC_026004.2:77720268-77827355 GCF_000442705.2 Elaeis guineensis | reverse complement strand
CTAATTTCTAATTTGATTAGAAAATTAAATCAGATTTAAATCTAATTTAATCTGATTAAATTAGGTTCTTAATTGGTTAAGACCTATTTTAATTGGGTTGATCTAATTTTGATTTGATTTGGTTTGGGAAACCAAATTAAAACAAGTTAAGACAGAATCCTAGTAGACTAGGATTCCACCTTGCGCCACATAAGCCTTCTCCACGCCTCTCTCTTATTCAACGCCAATCTCCACTTATTTTGTGCAAAAGCCCTCTCCCAGATCTCTCCCACGTTCACAAAAGGTCTCCTCTCTTCTTTCTTACATGGAAGGTGGTTTGGATCAAATCTAAAAGGAATAAGTTTGGATTTCGAATTCTATGAGATAGAGTTTTAGAAATCCAAAACTCTTTCAATTTTGCACCGAATTTATCCAAATTTTTTTTGAATTTTCGTGGCTTTTAGGGTTTATATTGTCACCCTTTTCTATGATCCATGCACAAAATATGGAGGAGGTGCTCAAGAGTTGGGCGTCCCTTAACTTGCCATGTTTGGATAAGCCTTGACTAGGTGTTTGACCTAGACAAGGACTCTATCATATCTCTCTATATAAGATGAGTTTCTTTGAAATTTTAGAGAATAGATTTGAGAGACCTTTGTCCATCCAAAAATCAGAGAGAAATACCTTTGGGTCGTGGAGATATAAAAGATGCAAGTTTGGGTGTCTAGAGAGAAAAACGTGAAGAAGAAGAGGGTCTTCTTCTAGGGTTTTTTTTTCATATCTTTCCTCCTTCCATCTTGAGTTTCCTGAGAGATCTCAGATCTGAAACTCCTCCTTCTACTTTTCATCTTTGGAAGAGTCCAAATCAAGAAGAAGGAGGTACCTGATCAACCATCAAAGAAGGATCAGCGCAGTACTAGCATACTGTGCTGATTTCCTGAAGCAGGACTTCTGATCGAGATTCGTGGGCTCGTGTGGACGACTCCTAGAGGCCGGACGCATGTGCGGCTTGCAACATCATCCTTAAGCCCAGATCAACGAGGTTAGAGCGTCTAACTTGCAAGGTAATAGATCTGATCTATTGTTTAATACATACATTAGATGTAGTATAGAAACATGTTGATATGATCAACATGTAGTTCATGCTATATTTATATATTTTAATTTTTGATTTAATGCCATGTAATAATCATGTAATAAGATCTTAGATCTAGGGATTTTCTGATCTTAAAAAATAAATTTTGATTTATTTTAGTCTTCCGCTGTATGATCTTGAAATAGTTTCAAGATCTAATCCTCTTTTTCAAGATCTAACCCTGAAACCCTAGATCTGGTTCCTACAATTGGTATCAGAGCCTAGGTTCTTTATTACATGATTATTTATACATGCTTAGATTATTTTTTAGATTAGATCTAATTTATAATCTGATTATTAAATCTAAAATTAAAATTTTAGATCAATCACAAACTGCAAGGTTGTCCTGCTGTAAGGTTTACCCCTTACAGTGTAAAGGTTGTCCTAGTTTGTGTAGATCTATCTTTAATCATAAATTTATTAGATATGATCTAGATTAAATTTATGATTTATTAGATTTAAAAGATGTTTAAATCTGAAATAAAATCTCTTTGTTAATAATTTTTGTGCAAAGAAATTGTTTAAAGTTGAAATTATTTCAATTACATGAACCTGTTTAGATTAGATCTAAAGTAGTTTCATGTTTATTTCACTTGCATCTTGATTATGAATCAAACATGCAATATGGTTGGTAGAATCATATTGTAAAATTATTTTACAAATATGAAAATTATTTTTTGAAAAGCCAAACCCAACCCTCAGCCCAAAACTTAATTAAGAATTAAGAAGTTGTTTGATTAGGTTCTAGGATTGTGAATTGAAGAACCTAAGACACAAATCATAACACATTGGGTTAATGAGTTAGTGGAAATTAGGTCCATTAATTGGGTTAGACCTATGGTTAGATTAAAGATGGACTTAATTAGAGAATTGACTAAATCTAATCAATTATTATCTTAGATTAGGTCAAGGATTTTCTAGATCAATTACAATAGTTGTAGTTGGTCAAGTCTATGTCTTTAACGAGAACCAAATGGACTCGATTCTTGGCTAAGCGATCTAGCACGAACTGTTAGGTTGATCTAATCGAAACTAATTAAACCAGTTGGTGTCTAAGGTAAATCAGACTGGTGGTTTTTAATTGGGAGCCCGCTTACCTGGCCATTTCTGATGGTGTCTAAGGCAAGCTTTGGCAGACCCTCCCACTGATCAAACTTACCTGGCCTCTTGGTGAAATTATATTTTGATCGGATCACTTGACTATTCGAGCAGACCCATGTCAGCTAGGTAAATCAGTGTGACTGATTTAGGTGCTCCTAGACCAGTCCTGGTCTCCCTTAAGCTAACTTGGTGAAGCTAGTGGGAGGATCATGATAAGCTGGTTCATCTGACTTCATCCTCTATATTATTTAAATCCTATAAAATTATTAGGTCCTTAAAATGATAAAGTTATGGAGATAACTGAGTCATAGCCTCCCATTAAGGTGTTTGATAATGAGTCCATTAACTCAATAATCATTGCAGACCCAAAGGCCTGGTGCTTGTTGACTAATGGAATTATCACTCATCATATGACGACTTGGAAGTGTCTCTCTAATGGTGGTTAGGTGAGCCAACCAAAGTTGGGCTTAATCATTCGTTGGTTAGATACACCAAGTATGATCATGTTAATGGTTGGACCTAACCGGATCCTTACAGTGGAGGCCAAAGCCTACTGATTAGGTTTCTGGGGCAAAATTAAAATTACTAGAAATTGTTTAGAGAAATAATTGGTTATGAACCTACCCTTAGATGTACATGGGTTGGCCAACCAAAGTTGGGCTTGTGTGCAGTCTAAGTGGATTCTAGTACCCGCTAAGGAATTAGGGTAATTCCTCGAATTGGAGGTAGAGGCTACCAATTCGAATAAAATAGTGGAGAAACCTTTTGATTAAAGTCCAAATCTTTAGGTTTAATGAATCAATTGCTAATTAGGTTATGGTTCTCCTTTGTGCAAATATGGCCACTTCCCTATCGCTCCGATCATTGTTGGACAATGATAAGTTGGTGGGACCCAACTTCGGTAGCTGGTATCGAAAGTTGAAGATAGTCCTGGAGCATGAACGGATCCTATATGTGATAATAGATCCTGCACCTGAGGAACTAGCTGTCAATGCACGTGGAACAATCAGAGACACTTACCAGAAGTGGCTCAGTGATCGGACCACGGTGCGCTGTATCATGCTGGCTATCATGAGCGATGAGTTCAGTCGCAGATTCGAGACGGCTCAGCCAAAGGACAAGCTTCAAGTGTTGGAGGATGCTTTTGGCACACCCGATGACATGGAGAGGCACAAGACTAGTTGTGCCATCTTCAACGCCAAAATGCGGGATGGTGCCTCTGTCACTGATCATGTATTGTACATGATCGAGCTGATGGAATGATTGAGCAAGCTCGACTTTTCCTTGCATGAGCAGCTTGGAAAGATGCAATACTTAACTCGCTGCCCAAGTCTTATCTCCCATTCCTCACTCATTATAGAATGACAAATCCTGAAGAGAACTACCACGGGTTACTGGGGTTGCTTCAGAACTTTGAGAAGGATCACCAACTTCACAAGGAGTCGGTGAATTTAGTGGGAGGTTCGTCTTCTGGTTCTCGACCTTTTAAGAAAGGGAAGAAGAACAAGAAGAAGAAAGTAAAGAAGGTGCAAGTTCAGGCTAGGACATCAGTGCAGAGCCAGACCAAAAAGGTCAAGCCTGATAAGAGTCTATTCTACTGGCAAGCACCCTAGATTAGATAGTGTATCAGATATCTACTTATGGCACTGTAGGCTAGGTCATATAAACAAGAACAGAATAAACAGGTTGACTCAAGAAGAATCTTCGAAGTTAGTGATTGTGAATCACTTCCAACCTGTGAGTCCTGTCTTCTTGGTAAAATGACCAAGTCACCTTTTACTGAAAAAGGTGAGAGAGCTACTGAGCTCTTGAGCCTAGTACATACTGATGTATGTGGGCCCATGAGCACCAGTGCTAGAGGTGGATATTTCTACTTCATAACTTTCACAATGACCTATCCCGATATGGATATATCTATCTGATGAAAATAAGTCAGATTCATTTGAAATGTTCAAACGATTCTGAAGTGAAGTAGAAAAATAAACTGGGAAGAGTATTAAAACTCTTCGATCTGATTGAGGAGGAGAATACCTTTCTAGTGAGTTTCTCACATATCTAGGAGAGAATGGGATTCTCTCCCAATGGACTCCTCCAGGAACACCACAGCATAATGGTGTGTTTAAAAGGAGGAATCGGACTTTGTTAGACATGGTCCGATCCATGATGGGTTTTTGCTAGCTTGCTGATATCCTTCTGGGGATATGCACTCGAATCGACCTGTTATCTGTTAAATAGGATTCCAAGTAAGTCTGTAATTAAGACTCCATATGAGATATGGACAGGGCGTAAGCCAGTACTTTCACACCTTAGGGTCTGGGGGTGCCCGGTCTATGTCAAACGATTAGTCACAGACAAACTTGGACCTACGTCTGACAAATGCTCATTCATAGGGTACCCCAAAGAGACAAAAGGATATTTTTTCTACCATGCTGATGAACAAAAGGTGTTCGTCAGTCTTAAGGCAATCTTTTTAGAAAAGAAGTTCCTTGGTGAAGGAACCATTGCCTCTAAGGTTGAACTTGATGAAGTTCAGCAGGTAGAAGGACCGACACCAATAGCTGAACCTGAGTCGGATATGATTAGATCACATCCAGAGCCCAATATACCTGCACCATTAAGGCGATCCGATAGAGTACCGCATCAGCCGGACAGATACTACGGTTTTTTGGTCCGGGACGGTGATCCCATCGAACTTGATGAGAATAATGAGGATCCGATCACCTATATGGATGCTATGCAGAGACCTGATTTCGAGAAATAGCTTGAAGCCATGAAATCCGAAATGGAGTCCATGAAGATTAACGATGTATGGACATTGGTTGACCCACCTGAAGGGGTTAAACCCATTGGGTGTAAATGGGTCTTCAAAAGGAAGAGGGGCGCAGACGGAAAGGTGGAGACCTATAAAGCCCATCTGGTTGCCAAGGGGTATCGTCAACGTTATGGTATTGACTATGACGAGATGTTTTCCCTTGTGGCAATGCTCAAATCTATTCGGATATTGCTTGTAATAGCTGTCCATCTGGATTATGAGATCTGGCAGATGGATGTAAAGACAGCTTTCCTGAATGGAGAGCTGACTGAAGAGGTGTATATGATACAACCTGAAGGGTTTACATCCACAGATGAGTCCAAGGTGTGCAAGCTTCAGAGATCCATTTATGGACTGAAGCAAGCTTCTCGAAGTTGGAACATGTGTTTTGATAAGGTGATCAAAACGTATGGCTTCATTAAGAATGGAGAAGAGCCCTGCATCTATAAATGGCCAAATGGTCCAGTTGTGGTATTCCTTGTCTTGTACGTGGATGATATTCTCTTAATCGAGAATGACATCCCCGCACTACAGAAAATAAAAGTTTGGTTGTCATCACAGTTCTCCATGAAGGACTTGGGTGAAGCATCTTACATCCTAGGGATGAAGATCTATATGGATAGATCTAAAAGGATGCTTGGGTTATCCCAGTCCATGTACATAGACACTGTGTTGAAGAGGTTCAGCATGGAGAATTCCAAGAAGGGCTATCTATCGATAGGCCAAGGAATTTCTCTCTCTAAGAAGGATTGTCCGACAACTCCTGAAGAGAGAGAGCGTATGAGTAGAGTCCCACATGCTTCAGCCGTGGGATCTATCATGTACGCCATGACATGTACAAGACCAAATGTGGCATACTCACTAGGAGTAGTGAGTAGATACCAATCTGATCCTGGAGAGAATCACTGGAAAGTGTTTAAAGCCATCCTTAAGTATTTGAGAAATACTAAGGACCAATGGTTGGTTTATGGCAAGTCAGATCTGAAACTTGTGGGGTTCATAGACTCTAGCTTTCAATCTGACCATGATGACAGCAGGAGCGTGTCGGGTTATATCTTTACTCTGAATGATGGAGCCATCTGCTGGAATAGTTCCAAGCAGCATACTGTGGCGGACTCTGTTTGTGAAGTGGAGTATATCGCAGCATCGGATGCTGCAAAGGAAGCTGTGTGGCTGAGAAAATCCATCACTGAGCTCGAAGTAGCACCCTCCCTCGATGGTCCAGTCCTGCTCTACTGCGACAGCACTGGTGCCATAGCTCAGGTGAAGGAACCCAAAGCACATCAGCAGACGAAGCACATCTTGCGCCGCTTCCACCTGGTCCGAGAGATTGTGGATCGAGGTGACGTCGACCTTCAAAAGATCGACGGAAAGGAGAACCTAGCTGACCCCTTCACTAAAGCCCTGGCAATAAAGGAGTTCGACAACCACAAGTCGAAGATGGGTATTAGATACTGTGCCGAGTGGCTTTAGGACAAGTGGGAGTTGTTGGAAAATGTGTCCCAAAAAGTCAATCGTCAAGCTGTTGACGGTTGAGCAACCAGGTATTGTAATTGATTTGTTAATAAATAAAATATATTTGGCATCTTCATCATAAGCTTTCATCTTCTAATGAACTCCATTGTTATGATGAAGTCCTTAGGACTATTTAGGTTCGATAAAGAGAGGATTTATCGATTAGTTCTTAAAACTGTTCACGACCAAATGATAGGCTGTTAATAAGGACGACAGCTTCTATCGAGCATAGGTCGCTGTAGGCCATATGGGTTGGTTGTCCTCTTAACCAAAGAGTGTGGAGACACTGGTATGGCATACAGGTGAGATGTCCTACATCGTCATTGAACGTGACCAACTCCAGAGCATTCTGCTGTCAAGAATGTCTCTGATGGGATATAGGTATAAGTGTCCCTTAGACTTGAGATCGCCTCAGTGACTTGCAAGCAACTCACTGTGCTTTGGTACTGGACTAACTGAATTTCTAATTCAGGGATGGAAGGCTTCTGGGCACAGTCAAGTACTTGCGAAGTCAGAGTGTGATCGAGATGGGATTGACCACTCCAAGAGTTGGAGAAGAATGAGTCGCTGTATTTCAATTTAGCAAAACCTTGGCCAGGGTAATCCATCAGATGGATTTGATATTTTGAAATACAATGTGGACAACCTGATCAAAGTTGACAGTTAAACTCTGGGGTGTCCTATGATCATTTTGGTCAAGGGGATGAATTATATGAAAACTATATCCGCATGGGTTCTAAGGATGTTGTTCTACACATTCGACCTATCCGGTCGTCGGGTACCATTGCTAGATGGTCACTTCGAATGGTATAGGAATTTGTTCCTATGCTACCGGCTTAGGTTCGGACCTATGAGGTCACACACATTAGAGTTCATGATCCGATCAGATGGTTGATCAACGATTAAGAATCGTTCTAGGATTAAATGATCAATACGATTGACATTTAACCCAGTGCAAGTGTTGCAGGAGGAACTATTAGCAATTTGATTGCTGATTGGCTTAATTTGATTAAGCCAATGGGCTGAGATTAAGTCTAATTAAATATTATTTAATTAGATTTGGTTTGGGCTTGATTGGATCAAGTCCAATTGGTTTATTGGATAAGCCAAGTGCAAGGAAAAACTAGTCCTAGTTCAACTAGGACTTGGGTCAATCTGATTTCTAATTTGATTAGAAAATTAAATCAGATTTAAATCTAATTTAATCTGATTAAATTAGGTTTTTAATTGGGTTAAGACCTATTTTAATTGGATTGATCTAATTTTAATTTGATTTGGTTTGGAAAACCAAATTAAAACAAGTCATAAGACAGAATCCTAGTAAGACTAGGATTCCACCTTGCGCCACATAAGCCTTCTCCACGCCCTCTCTCTTAATTCAACGCCAATCTTCACTTATTTTGTGCGACAAAAGCCCTCTCCCAGATCTCTCTCACGTTCACAAAAGGTCTCTTCTCTTCTTTCTTACATGGAAGGTGGTTTGGATCAAATCTAAAAGGAATAAGTTTGGATTTTGAATTCTATGAGATAGAGTTTTAGAAATCCAAAACTCTTTCAATTTTGCACCGAATTTATCCAAATTTTTTTTAGAATTTTTGTGGCTTTTAGGGTTTATATTGTGCATCCTTTTCTGATGATCCATCCATGAAAATATGGAGGAGGTGCTCAAGAGTTGGGCGTCCCTTAACTTGCCATGTTTGGATAAGCCTTGACTAGGTGTTTGACCTAGACAAGGACTCTATCATATCTCTCTATATAAGATGAGTTTCTTCATGAAATTTTAGAAGAAGTTAGATATTTGAGAGACCTTTGTTCCATCCAAAAATTAGAGATAAATACCTTTGGATCATAGAGATATAAAAGATGCAAGTTTGGGTGTCTAGAGAGAAAAAAACGTGAAGAAGAAGAGGGTCTTCTTCTAGGGTTTTTATTTTCATATCTTTCCTCCTTCCATCTTGAGTTTCCTGAGAGCATCTCAGATCTAAAACTCCTCCTTCTACTTTTCATCTTTAGAAGAGTCCAAATCAAGAAGAAGGAGGCACCTGATCAACCATCAAAGAAGGATCAGCGCAGTACTAGCATACTGTGCTGATTTCCTGAAGCAGGACTTCTGATCGAGATTCGTGGGCTCGTGTGGATGACTCCTAGAGGTCGGACGCGTGTGCGGCTTGCAACATCATCCTTAAGCCCAGATCAACGAGGTTAGAGCATCTAACTTGCAAGGTAATAGATCTGATCTATTGTTTAATACATACATTAGATGTAGTATAGAAACATGTTGATATGATCAACATGTAGTTCATGCTATATTTATATATTTTAATTTTTGATTTAATGCCATGTAATAATTATATAATAGGATCTTAGATCTAGGGATTTTTTGATCTTAGAAAATAAATTTTGATTTATTTTAGTCTTCTGCTGTATGATCTTGAAAAAGTTTCAAGATCTAACCCTCTTTTTCAAGATCTAACCCTGAAACCCTAGATCTGGTTCCTACAGGAACTTCTCATGAATTTTTTTCTCACACCAAGCCCTCTCCACACCCCACTTTAATGTGCCAAATGAATAGATAAGGATGATTGGTTGGCCATTCAAATTCAAAATAAAGTTTGAATTTGAATGGGCAATCAATCTTTGCGCCTTATCCCTTTTTTTACGCCCCATTTATTACATGAGAAAAAGTTTCTCATGAAATCACTCCATGCATAATTTAAGCCATGCCTCACATCTTTAGTGGATAAGGGATGAGTTGGTGTCCATTTGAATTCAAAATTTGATTTGAATTCAAATGTGCAATTACTCATCTTTATCCTTTCTTTTAGATAAGACGTTTGACATTGTTATAAAAGAAGGAGAAGAGTGGAGTGTGTAAGAAGAAGATTTTTGGAGAAAAATTTTGGGGTGTGAGAAGTCTTGTGCGTGAGAAGAAAGTCCATATCCTTCCAATAGAAAAAAAAAGAAAAGTGGGTGCAAGGTTTTCGATGAGTTCCCTAGAGTTTTAGCCTGGGGTTCGGAAAGTGAGAAAGTAAGCTACGAGTGTCGTGAGCCCACAAAATCTTAGAAAGATCTTCAACATCCTCTCAAGCACGTCTGTTGATGATCTAGAGCATCCAAAAAATCAACAGACATCGATCGAAGGAGTTCGATCAGCATCGATCGTCAAAAGGGCTCTACAACGAGACAGTACTCGTGAGGAGTCGATCAGATCGAAAGCTTCATGTGGATGATCCGCAGAGGCCAGACATGCTGTGTGGTTGCATCGCAACGATCAGACTCTTCCAACGGTGATCAGATTGTGGCGATCTACTATCCGCACAAAGGTATTATGTTCTGAACACATTACAGTAAAGTGTTTACTGTTCGCATTTGAATTTTAAATTTAAATAAATACATACTATATATTATATTTAGATCCTAGTGTAGAATAAATTTATGTTAATTAATTAGATTAATTAATATTTTTTCACTGTAAAATCATAATTTTAAAAAAATTTTAAAATTATCATTTTACCCCTGCACTAAATTTCTCGCTTAAAATGGTATCAAAGTAGGTTCTTAGATATGATATATATATTTGTATGCGTAGATTAAGTTGTAATCTAAAAATTTAAATTTGAAATTTAAAATTCAAAATTTTAAAATTTGAATTTTGAAAGTTGTTCGAAATTCAAAATTCAAAAATTTGAAATTCAAAATTTGAAATTTGATTGAAATTTCAAATTTAAAATTCAAAATTTAAAATTCAAAATTTGAAATTCAAAATTTTGAAATTTGAAATTTGAAATTTATTTGAAATTTGAAATTTAAAATTTAAAAATTAAATTATGAAATTGGTATATTTAGATATACTTGATCCAAGTAGCAAGTAATCGAATTGGGTTGGTTGCCATGGCCGTCCGATCATAGGAGAAAAGTAGGGTTTAAAGATCCTCTCCTCCCATTCGATGGGGTCTCCTATGGCGGTAGGGGTGCTACTGCAATTATATCCCATGCAGATGAAGCAGCGAAAGGAATTAATTATAAAGGTTTCATTGTAAAATTTATCATAAATGTGTTAGATTAGATCTAAAGGAATATTCATGATTTATTTTGATTGAGTTATTTTCTGTTATGTAATTACTAATAGGATTGCTATTTATGAAATGTGCTGATCTATTTGTAAAATGAGTCAACATATTTGATGAACAAAAAATAAAACCTTTCAAATTTAAAAATTATTTTTGAAATGCCAAACCCTGACCCACCAGTCCAAATACTTAATTAAAAGAATTAAGTGTTGTCTAGTAGGTCTAGAATTATGAATTAAGACCTAAGATAATTGCATAAACTTGTGGATCAATGGGTTAGATAGATTGGTCCATAATTGGGTTAGACCTAAGGTTAGCTTAAAGAAATGGACTAAATTAGAGTAATTGGTCAAATCTAATCAAAAGTTGAATTAGATTAGGTCAAGGATACTCTAGACTCAACTCTAATAGTTGTAGTTGAATGGGTCCATGTCTTTAACTAGACCAAGATGGACTTAATTCATGGCTATGCGGTGGAACCCTATTTACTAAGTTGATCAAATTAAAACTGATGAACCGGTTGATGTCTAAGGTAAATTTGGCAGTTTGACCAGTGGTTTTTAAGCGGGAGCTACTCACAGTGATTCGATCTCTGACGAGTTAATGGCTTATCCCCACCACTGATCTCACTTACCTGGCCAACCTGGTGAATTAGATTTTGATTAGATCACTTGGTGATTAGGGCTCACCCATGTCCTTAGGTAAATCAGTTTGACTGATTTAGGTGCTCCTAATGCCAGCTTTAATTAAATCCTTTTTAATCTGACTTGGTGAAGTCAGTGGGAGGATTGAAATTGGCTGGATATTTTCTTCTCATCTATTCTTTAATAAAATTCTCAAAATTATTAGGTCCTAAAAATGATTAAGTTATATTGATAACTAAGTCATAGCCTCCCATTAAGTGAGTGATAATGAGTCTATTAGCTTAATAATCATTGGAGGCCCAAAGGCCTGGTGCTTATTGACTAATGGAATTATCATTCATAATATGATAATTTGGTTTGAGTCTTTCTGATAGTGGTCAGGTTGGCCGGCCAAAGTCGGGTCTGATCATTTATTGGTCCGATTCACCAAATCAAATCATGTTAATGGTTGGACCTAACCAGATCTTTTCAGTGGAGGCCAAAGCCTACTAATTAGGTTCTGGGGCAAAATCAATTACTAGAAGTTGTTTAGAGAAATAACTAGTTATGAACCTACCCATAGATGCACATGGATTGACCAACCAAAGTTGGGCTCGTGTGTAGTCTGTGTGGATTCTAGTACCCACTAAGGAATTAAAGTAATTCCTCAAATTGGAGATTGAGGCTACCAGTCCATAAAAATACTGGGAGAAACTTTAGACTAAAGTCCAAGTCTTTAGTATTTATAATTTATGTACTAATTGGGTCTGATTTTTCTTTATGCAGCTATGGCCACTATCCTGTCCCTCCAGTCATTATTAGATAATGACAAGCTCATGGGACCTAATTTTGATAGCTGGTATCAAAAATTAAAAATCATCCTTAAGCATGAGCGGATCCTTTATGTAGTAATGGATCCGGCACCTGAGGAGCCAGCCCCGAACATTAGAGGCACGGTCTGAGACACTTATCAGAAGTGGTTCAACGACCGCACCATCGTTTGGTGCATAATGCTGGCGGCAATGAATGATGAGTTCAGCCGCAGGTTCGAGAATGCCCAACCATAGGAGATGCTTCAAATGTTGAACGACTCTTTTGGTACGCCTGACGATATTGAAAGGCACAAAACTAGTTATGCCATTTTCAATGCTCGGATGAGGGATGGAGCCTCAGTCACTGATCATGTACTGTACATGATTGAAATGATTGAGCGCCTAAGTAAACTGGGCTTTACCCTGCACGAGTAGCTCGGTAAGGATGCGATCCTTAATTCTTTGCCCAAGTCCTTCCTCCCCTTCCTTACTCATTTTCGGATGACAAAGCCTGCAGTGAACTACCACGGCTTGTTAGGGTTGCTGCAGAACTTTGAGAAGGATCACCAGCTCCATAAAGAGTCGGTGAATATTGTGGGAGGGTCTTCTTCTGGTCGTCGACCCTTTAAGAAAGGGAAGAAGAAGAACAAGAAGAAGAAGAATAAGAAGGTGCAGCTGCATGCTGGGACGTCTGCATAGGGTCAGACCAAGAAGCACAAGCCCGACCAGAGCCAGGTGGAGTGCTTCTTTTGCAAGAAGTAGGGGCACTGGAAGAGGAACTGTCCTCTATACATTGCTTCCCTGGACCCGAACAGGCCGAAGAAGAAGCAAGGTACTTATATGATAACACCTTGCAACTTTTCCATTTGTGATACTACTGCCTGGGTATTGGATATCGGAAGCCCTTATCATATTTGCAATTCGATGCAGGGTCTGCAGGTCAGTAGGAGATTTGATGAAGGCGAGAGATTTCTGAACGTTGGAGATGGAAGCAAAGTTCCAGTACTAGCATTAGGAATCATGAACCTTGTAATCAATTCTCGAAACGTAATTCTGAATGAATGTCACTATTGTCCAAGCTTTTTATTAAATATTATTTCTGTAGGCCTTTTGGTCATGAATGGTTATCAATTTTTAATAAAAGAAAATATTTGCAATATCATTTTGAATGGTGTTACAATGTTTGTTGGATAACTTAATAATGGAATTTATTTTCTATCACAACCTGTTAATGTATTTCAAACCTCCGATAAATGTCCTAGAATATATAATGTGTCAGAAGTCTACCTTTGGCACTGTAGGCTAGGTCATATCAATAAGAACAGGATAAACAGGTTGGCTCAAGAAGGAATTCTTGAAGTAGGTGATTGTAAATCACTTCCAACTTGTGAGTCCTATCTTCTTGGTAAAATGACCAAATCACCTTTTACTGGAAAAGGTGAGCGAGCTAGCAAACTCTTGGGTCTGGTACATTCTGATGTATGTGGACCCATGAGCTCAAGTACAAGAGGTGGATATTTCTACTTCATAACCTTCACAGATGACCTATCGAGGTATGGGTATGTCTATTTAATGAAGCATAAGTTGGAGTCATTTGAAATGTTCAAACTATTCCGAAATGAGGTAGAAAAACAAACTGAAAAGTGTATTAAAACTCTTCGATCTGATCGAGGAGGTGAATACCTTTCCAATAATTTTCTGACATATCTTGGAGAGAATGGGATTCTCTCTCAGTGGTCACCTTCTGGAACACCACAGCATAATGGTATGTCTGAAAGGAGGAATCAGACCTTGTTGGACATGGTTCGATCCATGATGGGGTTTGCTGGTCTGCCGTTCTTCCTCTGGGGATATGCGCTCGAATCGACTTGTTACCTTCTAAATAGAGTTTCGAGTAAGTCTGTAACCAAAATGCCATATGAGATATGGATAGGACGTAAGCCAGTACTCTCGCACATTAGGGTTTGGGGGTGTCCGGTTTATGTTAAACGTTTAATTACGGACAAGCTTGGACCTAGGTCTGACAAGTGTAATTTTATAGGGTACCCAAAAGAGACCAAAGGGTATTACTTCTACCTAGCTGATGAGCAAAAAGTGTTTGTCAGCCTTAAGGCAATCTTTTTGAAAAAGGAGTTCCTTGATGAAGGGACTGTTGCCTCTAAGGTCGAACTTGACGAAGTTCAGCAGGTGAAAAAACCGACACAAGTTGCTGAACCTAAACCGGATTTGGTTAGATCAGATCTGGAGCCCATTGTTCAAGCATCCTTAAGGCGATCTGGTAGAGTACCACGTCAACCGGACAGATACTATGGTTTCTTGGTCCGGGATGACGATCCTATCGAACTTGATGAAAACGATGAGGATCCAATCACCTACATGGATGCAATGCAGAGACCTGACTCTGAGAAATGGCTAGAGGCCATGAAATCCGAAATGGAGTCCATGAAGGTCAACGATGTGTGGACATTGGTTGACCCACCCGAAGAAGTAAAACCCATAGGGTGTAAGTGGGTCTTCAAGAGGAAGAGAGGCACAGACAGAAAAGTGGAAACCTATAAAGCCCATCTGGTTGTCAAGGAATATCGTCAATGTTATGGTATAGACTATGATGAGATATTTTCTCCTGTGGCAATGCTCAAATCCATTCGGATTATGCTTGCGATAGCTGCCCATCTGGACTATGAAATCTGGCAGATGGATGTGAAGACAGCTTTCCTAAATGGAGAGCTGGACGAAGAGGTGTATATGATACAACCTGAAAGATTCACGTCCACAGATGAGTCTAAGGTGTGCAGGCTACAGAGGTCCATTTATGGACTTAAGCAGGCATCACGGAGTTGGAACATACATTTTGATAAGACGATCAAGACGTATGACTTCGTTAAGAACGGAGAAGAGCCATACATTTATAAGTGGGCTAATGGTCCAGTAGTAGTATTTCTTGTATTGTATGTAGATGACATTCTCTTAATCGAGAATGATGTCCCTGCATTACAGGGAATAAAGATTTGGCTGTCGTCACAGTTCTCCATGAAGGATCTGGGAGAAGCTTCCTACATCCTAGGGATGAGGATCTATAGGGATAGATCTAAAAGATTGCTTGGTTTATCTCAGTCCACGTACATTGATACTATGCTGAAGAGGTTCAGCATGAAGAATTTCAAGAAAGGCTATCTTCCGATAGGCCATGGAATTTCTCTCTCGAAGAGGGATTGTCCGACAACACCTCAAGAGAGAGAGCGTATGGGTAGGATTCCATATACTTCGATAGTGGGATCTATCATGTACGCCATGACATGTACATGACCAGATGTGGCATACTCATTAGGGGTAGTGAGTAGATACCAATCTGATCCAGGAGAGAATCACTGGAAGGTTGTTAAAACCATTCTGAAGTATTTAAGAAATACTAAGGACCAGTGGCTTGTTTATGGTGAATCGAACTTGAGACTTATAGGGTTTACAGACTTTAGTTTCCAGTCTGATCACGATGATAGCAAAAGTGTGTCGGGATTTATTTTTACCCTTAATGGTGGGGCTATCTGCTGGAAAAGTTTCAAGCAACACACAGTGGCTGATTCAGTTTGCGAGGCGGAGTATGTCGCTGCATCAGATGCTGCCAAAGAAGCGATGTGGCTGAGAAAATTCATCACCGAGCTCAGAGTAGCACCCTCCCTTGTTGGTCCAGTTCTGCTTTACTATGACAGCTCTGGAGCCATTGCTCAGACGAAGGAACCAAAGGCACACCAGTGGACGAAGCATATTCTGCGCCGCTACCATCTCATCCGAAAAATTATGGATCGATGCGACGTTGATCTTCAGAAGATCGATGGAAAGGAGAACCCGGCTGATCCATTAACTAAAGCCATTGCGGTGGAGTTCGACAACTACAAGTTGAAGATGGGTATTAGATACTGCACCAATTGGCTTTAGGCCAAGTGAGAGATTGTTGGGAATAGTGTCCCAAAGCCAATCGTCAGTCTATTGACAGTTGTGCTCATTTTTATATTTATACATAAATTATAAATTAATAATAATTATTTTGATATTTTTCATTACAAAATATTTCATCTTCTAATGAACTCCTATGTTGTGGTGAAGTCCTTAGGACTATTTAGACTCGACAAAGGAGGATTTGTCGTTTAGTCCTTAAATCTGTTCGCGACCAAATGATACGTTGTTACCAAGGACGACAATGTTTATCAAGCATAGGTCGTTGTGTGTCATATAGGTTGGTTGTCCTCTTAACCAATGAGTGTGGAGATACTGGTATGGCATACAGGTGAGATGTAAGGGTACATCTGCACTGAACGTGACCAACTCTGGAGCTATTTTTGCTGTCAAGATTTGCTCTGATGGAATATGGGTATAAATATCCCTCCGACCTGAGACCGCCACGGTGACTTGCAAGCAACTCACTGCACTTAGGCACTGGACTACCTGAATTTTTAATTCAGTGACGGAAGGTGGCTGGGTGTAGTCAAGTACTTGACTTGTCGGTGCATGTGTCAAGATGGGATTGACCACTCCAGTTTAGGAGCTGTGTACAGTCGTGTTTCAATTTAGCAAAATCTTGGCCAGGGTAGTCCTTGTGAGGAGTCACAAGACTGTTTGAGTTGAGCACGATTCGGATGATCTGATCAGGGTTGACAGTTTAACCCTGAGTCATCCTAAACATAGGGGTCAAAAGGATGAATTATACAGTAACCATATTCATGTAGGTTCTGAGTATTGCGATTGCGACTATTCGACCTATCCGAACATCGGGTACTATTGCTAGATGGTCACTTCGATTAGTACAGGAATTGGTTCCTGTGCTACCGGCTTAGGTTCAAACCTGCGGGGTCACACACATTAGAGGTTCCTATCTGATCTGATGGCTGGTGTAGAATCCTACATGTTTGAGACTCAGTGATCGAGAATCAGGATTCTCTGATCATGAGTTCCACACATTATGGGTACCGGGGTCAAGAGTCCCACTGGTTGGGACTTTTCGATCAGGGTTACATATCGATGAATTCTGATGCCCGATTGCCTATCGGATTTGGACTCAGTATTTATGAGAGGTTTAATTAGTGATTTGATCACTAATTAACTTAATTTGATTGAGTAATTATTTTTGGATCAAATCCAATTGAATTGGATTCAGTTGGGTTTGACCCGATTAAGTTAAGAGTTGACCTAATCATCGAGATGGTTTGATCCCTGATCTGATCAAGGGTTGGGCTTAGTCAATTTTTGATTTGATTAGAATTTTATTGAGCCTAATTAAGCATAATTTAGTTGGATTTAAATTAGTCTAATTGGACCTAACTTATTTCGTTCAATTAAGTTGGTTTAAATAATTAAACTACCTTGACCCAATCTCCATGCGCCACCTCACTTCCATTGCACCCATTTGAATTCATGAGAAGGAACTTCTCATGAATTTTTTTCTCACGCCAAGCCCTCTCCACGCCCTACTTTAATGTGCCAAATGAATGGATAAGGATGATTGGTTGGCCATTCAAATTCAAAATAAAGTTTGAATTTGAATGGGCAATCAATCTTTGCGCCTTATCCCTTTTTTTACGCCCCATTTATTACATGAGAAAAAGTTTCTCATGAAATCACTCCATGCATAATTTAAGCCACGCCTCACGCCTTTAGTGGATAAGGGATGAGTTGGTGTCCATTTGAATTCAAAATTTAATTTGAATTTAAATGTGCAATTACTCATCTTTATCCTTTCTTTTGGATAAGATGTTTGACGTTGTTATAAAAGGAGGAAAAGAGTGGGGTTTGTAAGAAGAAGATTTTTGGAGAAAAATTCTGGGACATGAGAAGTCGTGTGCGTGAGAAGGAAGTCCATATCCTTCCAAGAAAAAAAGTAAGAAAACAAAGAAAAGTGGATGCAAGGTTTTCGGTGAGTTTCCTAGAGTTTTAGCCTGGGGTTCGGGAAGTGAGAAAGTGAGCTACGAGTGTCGTTAGCCCATAAAATCTTAGGAAGATCTTCAACATCCTCTCAAGCATGTCTGTTGATGATCCGAAGCATCTAAAGAATCGACAGACATCGATCGAAGGAGTTCGATCAGCATCGACCGTCAAAAGAGCTTTACAACGAGCTAGCATTCGTGAGGAGTCGATCAGATCGAGAGCTTCGTGTGGACGATCCGCAGAGGCCAGACATACTGTGTGGCTGCATTGTGATAATCAGACTCTCTCAACGGTGATCAAATTACGATGATCTACTACCCACACAAAGGTATTGTGTTCTGAACACATTACAGTAAAGTGTTTACTGTTCGCATTTGAATTTCAAATTTAAATGAATGCATGCTATATATCATATTTAGATCTTAGTTTAGGATAAATTTATATTAATTAATTAGATTAGTTAATATTTTTTCACTGTAAAATCATAATTTTGAAAAAGTTTTAAAATTACTATTTTACCCCTGCACTAAATTTCTCGCTTAAAACACCCAAGCCTATGTATACCCATAACTTGACCCAATCTCATCTCTCTTGGACTCAAGCCTAGCCCAATGCAAGTTAGCCCCTTAAGGCCCAAATCTCCTAGACCTCGAAACTATGAAGGTTGATAGCCTTTCACCCTAGGGTCCAAACTAGCCCTAGAACATCCATGAATGCTTCATGGGCTTTGGACCTTGGCTTTTTTTTTTTGTTCCTTGAGCCTTGGGAGCACCACACCAGGTCCTACAAATAAATCATCAAATCTCATCATCAGTCATATGATAGATTCGATTAGCTCAAATCCAATTGTGATTTATTTGGAAACTCTTTTTCATCAATCACACTGCTGTGGCCACAAACTTTCAGACTTAGCCTCTCAAATTCTATAGAATTACTCATCTCTATCATGATCGATAGATCCCATCTTGATACGCACCCTACTCTTACAGTGGACTAACTGTTGCCAACATCCACTACAAAGACTCATTGAGACTCATATTTATGTGTCAGTCAAACTCCAGCAGCTTCACTACGAGCAGTCATACCATCTCAAGTTAAAAGATCATTCATATAACTACAGCATCGAAACAGTCACTGACGATTGAATAAAAATTCAAGTGATCTCTCGTATGATTACACTTAGTACTAGTTATTCTCTAACAACTACCCGCACTCATTATTCAGTATCTCCACACTGTAAACTAGAGATTCATCTATCTTGAAGGAAGCGATCTATGCGTCGATCTATCTGAAGTAAAAATTCAGTGCAGGGGCAAAATGGTAATTTTAAAACTTTTTCAAAATTATTATTTTATAGTAAAAATATTAATTAATTTCATTAATTAATACTAATTAATCCTACACTAGGATCTAAATATGATACAACAGCATGCATTTAAATTTGAAATTCAAATTTGAAATAGTAAACTTTTTACTGTACTGTGTTCAGAATACATCACCTTTTGTGGGTTGTCGTAGCCACACTAGTGTCTGACCTCTGTGGATCATCCACACGAAGCTCCTGTCTGATCGGCTCCTCATGAATGCTAGTTCGTGATTTCACCCTTTTGATGGCTGATGTTGATCAAACACCTACGATCGATGTATGCCGACTCCTTGGATGCTCTGGATCGTCTGCATGATTGGTTGAGAGGCTGATGGATCTCTTTCTGAAATTTGATGGACTCACGATACTCGTGGCACACCAATCTCAATTCTTGAACCCTAGGTAGAAACCCTAGGGTACACACCAAAAACCCTGCGCCCACTTCTCTCTCCTTTTTCTCTCCTCTCGATAAATTTTGAACACTTAAAAATTTTTCCAGAACCTCCCCACACCCCTTATCTCTTCTTTCTTTTATTGCCCATGCCCCCTCCCTTTCTCATTTTATAAAACATCGCAAGAGATGTTGAAAGCGTGTGTGTGGATAAGAAGAGGTGGTTGCTCACTTAAATTCAAATCAAATTTGAATTCAAGTGTCAACCAATCTTATCCTCATCCATTTGTCCGAGAAAGAAGAGATGGTGTGGCCTTTTTTTTTTTTTTGTGCGTGGAGACTTTCATGAGAAACTATTTCTCGTGTGGAATATGGGGCGCACAAAAGAGGATAAGCTGGCGCATGGTTATTTGGTTATCCATTCAAATTCAAAATCCCTTTGAATTTGGATGGGTAACAAACCAAGTAAATCCAAATAATTGGCACATAGAAACATGAGCGTGAGAGAGCTTTACGTGGGAGAAAATTCACGAAAAAATTTCTTCTCGTGAATTCAAATGGGCGCAAGGAAGTTGGGTGGCGCAGAGAATTTAAAACAGGGTGGTTTGATTCAAATTGAGCCAACCTAATAAAATAGGTTAAGCACAATTAGACCAGATTAAACCCAACACAATTAGGCTTAATTAAGCTCAATAAAATTCTAATCAAATCAGGAATTAACTAAGCCTAACCCCTGATCAAATCAGGGACTAAACCACCTTAGCGATTAGATCAACACTTAACCTAATTGGGTCAATCCAAACTGAATCCAATTCAATTGGACTTGATCTAAAAATAATCATTCAATCAAATTGAGTTAATTAATGATCAAATCACTAATTAAATCTCTCATAAATATTGAGTCCAAATTCGATGGGCAATTAGGCATCAGAGACCATCGATATGAAACCCTGATCAAAAAGTTTAAATTTCAAATTCAAAATTTGAAATTCAAAATTTTGACCCCGGTACCCAAAATATGTGGAACTCATGATCAAAGAATTCTAATTCTCAATCATAGAGTCCTACATACATAAGACTCATAATCAACCATCAGATCAGAAAGGAACCTCTAATGTGTGTGACCCCGCAGGTTCGAACCTAAGCCGGTAGCATAGGAACCAATTCCTGTACTAATCGAAGTGACCATCTAGCAATGGTACCCGATGATCAGATAGGTCGAATAGTCATAATCGCAATATTCAGAACCTACATGAATATGGTTACCGTATAATTCATCCCTTTTGACCTCTGTGTTTAGGATGACTCAGGGTTAAACTGTCGACCCTGATGAGATCATCCGAATCGTGCTCAACTCAATTAGTCCTGTGACTCCTCACTAGGACTACCCTAGCCAAAATTTTGCTAAATTGAAACACGACTGTACACAGCTCCTAAACTGGAGTGGTCAATCCCATCTTGACACACGCACCGACAAATCAAGTACTTGACTACACCCAGTAGCCTTCCATCATTGAATTAGAAATTCAGGTAGTCCAGTGCCTAAGTGCAGTGAGTTGCTTGCAAGTCTCCGTGGTGGTCTCAGATCAGAGGGATATTTATACCCATATCCCATCGGAGCAAATCTTGACAGCAGAAATAGCTCTGGAGTCGGTCACGTTTAGTGCAGATGTACCATTACATCTCACCTGTATGCCATACCAGTGTCTCCACACTCTTTGGTTATGAGGACAACCAACCCATATGGCACACAACGACCTATGCTCGATAAACGTTGTCATCCTTGGTAACAACGTATCATTTGGTCGCGAACAGGTTTAAGGACTAAGCAACAAATCCTCCTTTGTCGAGTCTAAATAGTCCTAAGGACTTCACCACAACATAGGAGTTCATTAGAAGATGAAATATTTATGATGAAAAAATAGCAAAATAATTTTTATTTATTTATAATTCATGTACTAATACAAATGGAGCACAACCGTCAACAGGCTGACGATTGGCTTTGGGACACTATTCCCAACAATCTCCCACTTGTCCTAAAGCCAATCGGTGCAGTATCTAATACCCATCTTCGACTTGTAGTCGTTGAACTCCTTCACTGTAATGGCTTTAGTGAATGGGTCGATCAGGTTCTCCTTTCCATCGATCTTCTGAAGGTCGACGTCACCTCGATCTACGATCTCCCAGATGAGATGGTAGCGACGTAGAATATGCTTCGTCTGCTGGTGTGCCTTCGATTCCTTCGCCTGAGCAATGGCTCCAGAGCTATCACAGTAGAGCAAAACTGGACCAACAAGGGAGGGTGCTACTCCGAGCTCGATGATGAATTTTCTCAGCCACACCGCTTCTTTGGCAGCATCTGATGCAGTAATATACTCCGTCTCGCATACTGAATCAGCCACAGTGTGCTGCTTGGAACTCTTCCAACAGACAGCTCCACCATTAAGGGTAAAAATAAATCCTGACACACTCTTGCTGTCATCACGATCAGACTAGAAACTAGAGTCTGTAAACCCTATAAGTCTCAAGTCCGATTCACCATATACAAGCCACTGGTCCTTAGTATTTCTCAAATACTTCAAGATGGTTTTAACAACCTTCCAGTGATTCTCTCCTGGATCAGATTGGTATCTACTCACTACCCCTAGTGAGTATGCCACATCTGGTCGTGTACATGTCATGGCGTACATGATAAATTCCACTATCGAAGCATATGGAATCCTACCCATACGCTCTCTCTCTTGAGGTGTTGTCGGACAATCTCTTTTCGAGAGAGAAATTCCATGGTCTATCGGTAGATAGCCTTTCTTGAAATTCTCCATGCTGAACCTTTTCAGCATAGTATCAATGTACGTGGACTGGGATAAGCCAAGCAACCTTTTGGATCTATCCCTATAGATCTTCATCCCTAGGATGTAGGAAGCTTCTCCCAGATCCTTCATGGAGAACTATGACGATAGCCAAATCTTTATTCCCTGTAATGCAAGGACATCATTTTCGATTAAGAGAATGTCATCCTCATACAATACAAGAAATACTACTACTTGACCATTAGCCCACTTATAAATGCAGGGCTCTTCTCCGTTCTTAACGAAGCCATACGTTTTGATCATCCTATCAAAATGTATGTTCCAACTCCGAGATACCTTCTTAAGTCCATAAATAATACCTCTTAGTGAACCCTTCAGGTTGTATCATATACACCTCTTCGTTTAGCTCTCCATTTAGGAAAGCTATCTTCACATCCATCTGTCAGATTTCATAGTCTAGATGGGCAGCTATCGCAAGCATAATCCGAATGGATTTGAGCATTGCCACAGGAGAAAATGTCTCGTCATAGTCTATACCATAACGTTGACGATATCCCTTGACAACCAGACGGGCTTTATAGGTCTCCACCTTTTCGTCTGCGCCCCTCTTCCTCTTGAAGACCCACTTACACCCTATGGGTTTCACTCCTTCAGGTGAGTCAACCAATGTCCACACATCGTTGACCTTCATGGACTCCATTTCGGATTTCATGGCCTCTAGCCATTTCTCATAGTCAGGTCTCTGCATTGCATCCATGTAGGTGATCGGATCCTCATTGTTTTCATCAAGTTCGACAGGATCGTCATCCCGGACCAAGAAACCATAGTATCTGTCCGGTTGATGTGGTACTCTACCAGACCGCCTTAAGGGTGCATAATCAATGAGCTCCGGATCTGATCTAATCAAATCCGGTTCAGGTTCAGTAACATGTGTCGGTTTTTCCACCTGTCAAACTTCATCAAGTTTGACCTTAGAGGCAACAGTTCCGTCACTAAGGAACTCCTTTTCTAAAAAGATTGCCTTAAGGCTGACAAACACATTTTGCTCATCAGCAAGGTAGAAATAATACTCTTTGGTCTCTTTTGGGTACCCTATAAAATTATACTTGTCAGATCTAGGTCCAAGCTTGTCTGTAATTAAACGTTTAACATAAGCCGGACACCCCCAAACCCTAAGGTGCGAGAATACTGGCTTACATCCTATCCATATCTCATATGGCGTTTTGGCTACAGACTTACTCGGAACTCTATTTAGAAGGTAACAAGCCGATTCGAGCGCATATCCCCAGAGAGAGATCGGCAGACCAGCAAACCCCATCATGGATCGAACCATGTCCAATAAGGTCCGATTCCTCCTTTCAAACACACCATTATGTTGTGGTGTTCCAAGAGGAGTCCACTGAGAGAGAATCCCATTCTCCCCTAGATACGTCAGAAACTCATTGAAAAGGTATTCACCTCCTCGATCAGATCAAAAAATTTTAATACACTTTCCAGTTTGTTTTTCTACCTCATTTCGGAATAGTTTGAACATTTCAAAGGACTCTGACTTATGCTTCATTAAGTAGACATACCCATACCTCGATAGGTCGTTTGTGAAGGTTATGAAGTAGAAATATCCACCTCTTGTACTTGAGCTCATAAGTCCACATACATCAGAATGTACCAGACCCAAGAGTTCACTGGCTCGCTCACCTTTTCCAGTAAAAGGTGACTTGGTCATCTTTCCAAGAAGACAAGACTCACAGGTTGGAAGTGATTTACAATCATCAAGTTCAAGAATTCCTTCTTGAGCCAACCTGTTTATCCTGTTCTTTTTGATATGACCTAGCCTACAGTGCCAAAGGTAGACTTCTGACACATTATCTATTCTAAGGCATTTACCGAAGTTTTGAACCACATTAACAGGCTGTGATAGTAAGTAAATTTTATTATTTAATTGTCCAACAAACATTGTAACACCATTCAAAATGATATTGCAAATATTTTTTTTTATTAAAAAATCATAATCGTACATGACCAAAAGGCCTACCGAAATAATATTTAATAAAAAGCTTGGACAATAGTGACATTCACTCAGAATTACATTACGAGAATTGATTACAAGACTCATAATTCCTAAAGCTAGAATTGAAACTTTGCTTCCATCTCCAACGTTCAGGAACCTCTCGCCTTCATCAAATCTCCTACTGACCTGCAGACCCTGCATCGAATTACAAATATGATAAGGTCTTCCGGTATCCAATACCCAGGCAGTAGTATCACAAATGGAAAAGTTGCAAGGAGTTATCATATAATTACCTTGCTTCTTCTTCGGCCTGTTCGGATCCAGGGAGGCAATATATTGAGGATAGTTCCTCTTCCAATGCCCCTGCTTCTTGCAAAAGAAGCACTCCGTCTGGCTCTGATCGGACTTGCGCTTCTTGGTCTGACCCTGTGCAACCATCCCAGTATGAGACTGCACCTTCTTGTTCTTCTTCTTCTTGTTCTTCTTCCCCTTCCCAAAGGGTCGACGATGAGAAGAAGACCCTCCCACTACATTCACTGACTCCTTATGGAGCTGGTGATCCTTCTCAAAGTTCTGCAGCAACCCCAACAACCTGTGGTAGTTTACTGCAGGCTTTGTCATTCGAAAATGAGTAAGAAATGGGAGGAAAGACTTGGGCAAGGAATTAAGGATCGCATCCTTACCGAGCTGCTCGTGCAGAGGAAAACCCAATTTGCTTAGGCGCTCAATCATCTTGATCATGTACAGTACATGATCAGTGACTGAGGCCCCATCCCTCATCCGAGCATTGAAAATGGCACAACTAGTTTTGTGCCTTTCACCGTCGTCAGGCGTGCCAAAGGAGTCGTTCAACATTTGAAGCATCTCCTGTGGCTGGACATTCTCAAACCTGCGGTTGAACTCGTCATTCATTACTGCCAGCATAATACATCGGACGGTGGTGCGGTCATTGAGCCACTTCTGGTAAGTGTCTCGGATCGCCTTACTAGCGTTCGGAGCTAGCTCCTCAGGTGCTGGATCCGTTACTACATAAAGGATCCGCTCATGCTCAAGGATGATTTTCAATTTTTGATACCAGCTATCGAAATTAGGTCCCATGAGCTTGTCATTATCTAATAATGACCGGAGCGACAAGATAGTGGCCATAGCTGTATAAAGGGAAACCAGACCTCTATTAGTACATAAATTAATACTAAAGACATGGACTTTTGTCTAAAATTTTTTCCAATATTTTTACGAACTGGTAGCCTCAACCTCCAATTCGAGAAATTACTGTAATTCCTTAATGGGTACTAGAATCCACACAGACTACACACGAGCCCAACTTTGGTTGGTCAACCTATGTGCATCTATGGGTAGGTTCTTAACCAGTTGTTTCTCTAAACAACTTCTAGTAATTGATTTTGCCCCAGAACCTAATCAGTAGGCTTTGGCCTCCACTGAAAAAATCTGGTTAGGTCCAACCATTAACATGACTTAATTTGGTGAATCAGACCAATAAATGATCAGGCCCGACTTTGGTCGGCCAATCTAACCACCATCAGAAAGACTCAACCAAATTATCATATTATGAATGATAATTTCATTAGCCAATGAGCACCAGGCCTTTGGGCCTCCAATGATCATTGAACTAATGGACTCATTATCACTCACTTAATGGGAGGCATTGACTTAGTTATCATTATAACTTATTTATTTTAGGGACCTAATAATTTTTGAGGATTTTATTAGAGGATAGTAGAGAAGAATCATCCATCCAATTTCAATCCTCCCACTGAATTCATCAAGTCAGATTAAAAGGATTTAATTAAAGCTGGCATTAGGAGCACCTAAATCAGTCACACTGATTTACCTAATGACATGGGTGAGCTCTAATCACTAAGTAATCTAATCAAAATCTAACTTACCAGATTGGCCAGGTAAGTGAGATCAGTGGTGGAGATTTGCCATTAACTCGTCAATGATCGAATCAATGCGAGTAACTCCCGCTTAAGAACCACTGATCAAAACTGCCGAACTTATCTTAGACACCAACCGGTTCATTAGTTTTAATTTTGATCAACTTAGTAAATAGGACTCCACCGCGTAGCCATGAATTAAGTCCATCTTGGTCTAGTTAAAGACATGGACCCATTCAACTACAACTATTGAAGTTGAGTCTAGAGTATCCTTGACCTAATCTAATTCAACTTTTGATTAGATTTGACCAATTACTCCATTTAGTCCATTTTTTAAGCTAACCTTAGGTCTAACCCAATTATGGATCTAATTCATCTAACCCATTGATCCACAAGTTTATGCAATTGTCTTAGGTCTTAATTCATAATTCTAGACCTACTAGACAACACTTAATTATTTTAATTAAGTACTTGGGCTGATGGGTCAGGATTTGGTATTTCAAAAATAATTTTTAAATTTTGAAAGATTTTATTTTCTGTTCACCAAATGTGTTGACTCATTTCACAAACGGGTCAGCACAATTCATAAACAACAATCCTATTGCTCATTTCATAACAGAAAATAACTCAAAATAAATCATGAATTTTTTTTAGATCTAATCTAACATATTCATGATAAATTTTATAATTAAGTCCTTTCGCTGCTTCATCGGCATGGGATATAATTGCATCGACACCCCTACCGCCATAGGAGACCCCATCGAATGGGAAGAGAGGGCCTTTAAACCCTACTTTTCTCCTATGACCGGACGGCCATGGCAACCAACCCAATTAGATTACTTGCTACTTGGATCAAGTATATCTAAATATACCAATTTCAAATTTTAAATTTCAAATTTCAAATTTCAAATTTCAAATTTGAGATTTCAACCAAATTTCAAATTTCGAATTTTCAATCTTTGAATTTTAAATTTTTAAATTTTGAATTTTAAATTTTAAATTTTGAATTTTAAATTTCAAATTTTAAACAAATTTCAAATTTTAAATTTCAAATTTCAAATTTCAAATTTCAAAATTCAAATTTCAAATTTTGAATTTCAAATTTGAAATTTTGAATTTCAAATTTAAACTTATAGATTACACCTTAATCTACGCATGCATATGTATATCATATTCTAGAACCTTGCTTTGATACCATTTGAAGCGAAAATTCAGTGTAGGGGCAAAATGGTAATTTTAAAACTTTTTCAAAATTATTATTTTACAGCAGTATTATTAATTAATCTCATTAATTAATACTAATTAATCCTACACTAGGATCTAAATATGATACAACAGCATGCATTTAAATTTGAAATTCTAATTTGAAACAGTAAACTTTTTACTGTACTGTGTTCAGAATACATCACCTTTTGCGGGTAGTCGATCACCGCAATATGATCATCATCGGAGAGCTCTGATCGTCATGTCATAGCCACACTAGTGTCTGACCTCTGTGGATCATCCACACGAAGCTCCCGTCTGATCGGCTCCTCACGAATGCTAGTTCGTGATTTCACCTTTTTGATGGCTGATGTTGATCGAACTCCTTCGATCGATGTGTGCCGACTCGTCGGATGCTCTGGATCGTCTGCACGATTGGTTGAGAGGCTGATGGATCTCTTCCTAAAATTTGATGGACTCACGACACTCGTGGCACACCAATCTCACTTCCCGAACCCTAGGTAGAAACCCTAGGGTACACACCAAAAACTCTACGCCCACTTCTCTCTCCTTTTTCTCTCCTCTCGATAAATTTTGAACACTTCAAAATTTTTTTAGAACCTCCCCATGCCCCTTATCTCTTCTTTCTTTTATTGCCCATGCCCCCTCCCTTTCTCATTTTATAAAACATCGCAAGAGATGTTGAAAGCATGTGTGTGGATAAGAAGAGGTGGTTGCTCACTTAAATTCAAATCAAATTTGAATTCAAGTGTCAACCAATCTTATCCTCATCCATTTGTGCGAGAAAGAAGAGATGGCGTGGCTTTTTTTTTTTTTTTTGTACGTGGAGACTTTCACGAGAAACTATTTCTCGTGTGGAATATGGGGCGCACAAAAGAGGATAAGCTGGCGCATGGTTATTTGGTTATCCATTCAAATTCAAAACCCCTTTGAATTTGGATGGGTAACAAATCAAGTTAATCCAAATAATTGGCGCACAAAAACATGGGCATGAGAGAGCTTTGCATGGGAGAAAATTCATGAGAAAATTTTTTCTCGTGAATTCAAATGGGCGCAAGGAAGTTGGGTGGCGCAGAAAATTTAAAATAAGGTGGTTTGATTCAAATTGAGCCAACCTAATAAAATAGGTTAAGCACAATTAGACCAGATTAAACCCAACATAATTAGATTTAATTAGGCTCAATAAAATCCTAATTAAATCAGGAATTAACTAAGCCTAACCCCTGATCAAATTTGGGACTAAACCACCTTAGCGATTAGATCAACACTTAACCTAATTGGGTCAATCCAAACTGAATCCAATTCAATTGGACTTGATCTAAAAATAATTACTTAATTAAATTGAGTTAATTAGTGATCAAATCACTAATTAAACCTCTCATAAATATTGAGTCCAAATTTGATGGGCAATTAGGCATCAGAGACCATCGATATGAAACCTTGATCAAAAAGTTTAAATTTCAAATTCAAAATTTGAAATTCAAAATTTTGACCCCGGTACCCAAAATGTGTGGAACTCATGATCAAAGAATCCTAATTCTCAATCATAGAGTTTCAGACACATAAGACTCATAATCAGCTATCAGATCAGAAAGGAACCTCTAATGTGTGTGACCCCGCAGGTTCGAACCTAAGCCAGTAGCACAGGAACCAATTCCTGTACTAATCGAAGTGACCATCTAGCAATGGTACTCGATGATCGGATAGGTTGAATAGTCACAATTACAACATTCAGAACCTACGTGAATATGGTTACCGTATAATTCATCCCTTTTGACCCCTGTGTTTAGGACGACTCAGGGTTAAACTGTCAACCCTGATGAGATCATCCGAATCGTGCTCAACTCAATTAGTCCTGTGACTCCTCACTAGGACTACCCTGGCCAAGGTTTTGCTAAATTGAAACACGACTGTACACAGCTCCTAAACTGGAGTGGTCAATCCCATCTTGACACATGCACCGATAAGTCAAGTACTTAACTACACCCAGCAGCCTTCCATCACTGAATTAGAAATTCAGGTAGTCCAGTGCCTAAGTGCAGTGAGTTGCTTGCAAGTCACCGTGGCGGTCTCAGGTCGGAGGGATATTTATACCCATATCCCATCGGAGCAAATCTTGACAGCAAAAATAGCTTCGAAGTTGGTCACGTTCAGTGCAGATGTACCATTACATCTCACCTGTATGCCATACCAGTGTCTCCACACTTCTTGATTATGAGGACAACCAACCCATATGGCACACAACGACCTATGCTCGATAAACATTGTCGTCCTTGGTAACAACATATCATTTGGTCGCGAACAGGTTTAAGGACTAAGCGACAAATCCTCCTTTGTCGAGTCTAAATAGTCCTAAGGACTTCACCACAACACAGGAGTTCATTAGAAGATGAAATATTTGTGATGAAAAAATATCAAAATAACTTTTATTTATTTATAATTCATGTATTGATACAAAATGAGCACAACCGTCAACAGACTGATGATTGACTTTGGGATACTATTCCCAACACTATCCACATCGATCACCATCCTCATGATGATCCTATGATCGAAAGTATTTAAGAATTAAATACATGTCTCTAATTCTTAACACCTTGATGAAAGAAGAGTGCTCTATAAGCCAATCGTAAGTGTATTGCGATGAAACTTTTCTTTATAATTTTTCAACTCATGAAATGATATTTATTATTTAAGGTATTGATTCATCATATTAACTGTACCTTATTATGTCTAAGATTATGATGAACTCCAAAGATTAGGATAATAGTTTTAAGAGACATGAATGGATCATGCTAGTGAGATCTAAAATCCTAAAACTCTAATCTTAAACATTTCTGATCGTAGGAGCATTGAGTCAGGGATCAATGTTCCTGATAGACTGGCACATCCTATGTATGCTCGATAGAGAGGGTGGCAGATCTCACTAGACACTTGTGTAGGACACTAATATAAAGATGTGGGTGCTCATTTAGAAAATGAGTCCACTAAATTGATTCAATGAAAGAGAACATCTTATGGAAGCCTTACTTGCATGTCAAAGATGGTTCTCTAAGTGAGAGTTGTGCAAGTGATCCTTAAACCTGAGACCACCATAGAATCTTGTGCACATGAATTCATATTTTGGTTTATACCCAGGCATGATATTAAGATATGTACGGGATGTTCTGGATATGGTGAAGTATATATAGAGGTTGTAAGTAGGTCAATATGGAATCGATCACTCCTAATAAGAGGAGATCGCATCCTGTGTATTCTCAATCCTAGATGACTTGGAAAAAATCTTTTGGCCAAAAGCAGAAAGGAGATTAAAAAGAGTTTCTAATACTTCTTCAATGAAGTCATCATTGGTTAATTGATAATCGATATGAATATGTGTTTGAGTTTGACATGATTCCATACTCATGAACATATTCAGGGTGCAGGGATGATCGAAGGATTGAATTGTATGGTAACTTGCCACTAAAGAATATATTTAGTATTTTTATCAAAATTTTATATCTTCTGAATAGTCATGATATATTGCTAGATGTCAATCTTGACTTGTAAATTTTTTATCAAATTAAAGAGTTTAATTCGATCGCCAATTAGAAAGGATTATAATTGTTGAACTCGGGTTAGCTCGATTGGACCTAAATCGATTAGATTGAAATCTAATCAAATTTGATCAACTTGTACTTGAATCTACTGTCAACTAGATATGAAACTCAATGGGTCACACACATATAAAAATTAGCCAAAGACCCTTTTGAGAAAGGTTGATTAGAATTTTGGATTCAATCAGGGCTTCGGTAAGCATGCTAGCATGTGTGGAACCCTTACTCTTTTGGAGGTCAATTTGGTCTCATCCCTTGCTAATTAGCTAGCCCAATTTAATGAATATTTGGGTCAGGTCATGCCACCTAGAAGCAGTCCAAATTAAGGTACCACATCCCATTTTAACACCAATTATGAAGAGTCTAAATTGTGAAGGACTCTTGGTGCAAAACAAGTTCTGCGTACAAGTGTTGGCATGGGCAGAAGAAAAGAGTCCTTCTGGCATAGGATTAAGATGCATGTAGTAGCCCATATCACTCTCCATCCTCTATGCACATCTCAAAGCATGAGATATATTTTTTTTAAAATTTTTGGGGTAGAAAAAAATTAAAAAAAGGAAGGAAGTCTCGTCCATGCGTGCAAAAGAATTACATCTCTTTGAGATTTGGAGAGTCTTTCTCCCCATCAAATGCTTTCAAAATGGAATAATTCTTGATGATAATGTTTTACATTTGACAATATATTTTTGATAATTTTCTTAAAATTTTTTCAGACTTATCTGGATGCCAAACGGATGCCATAAGTTTCTCCTCATGCCTGCACGCGTGGTGATCAGACTTCACATGAAAGGACATGAGAATAAATCCATTTGTGAGAATTTTTATCTACTTATTATATGTTCTAAAATTAAAATTGAATTCTCTATCCATATAGATTTTTGAGGATTTTTTTGATTTAAGAAGGGATGTGAAAATATCTCTTCTCTAGTTGCACGCGTAGAGCAGGGTGTTGATCGACGTATCATTAATAAGAGTCCTTCTGTTTGAAGGAACTCTTATCTCTGATAATCAGATCAGATAGGCCTCTTGGATGAGGTGCATCCCTCTCTTTTGGTATCTCTCTGGTGGTTATAAATTGGTTGGGATACTGGGTGTCCGAGGAATTCAGAAAGAGTTTCCAATTTTGTCTTCGTTGCTCTCTTTTCTTTCTTACAACCTATCTTAGTTTTAGGACAAGGCTTTGGGATTTAAGACAAAGCCTTATCTAGTCCTAACAAGAATTGTGAGGATCCTAAAGAAGAAGGATCAAAAGTTCAGAGGAGATTCTGAGAGAGTGGAGTCAGTTTCTTGGAGAAATATGATCGGTATGAGGCTAGTCGAGTTCTAGTGGCTAGAACTCTTGAAGCAAGATGAAGAAGGAGCGCTGTCCTTGGTTCAATTTTCGTGTGGATCATCATTAGAGGGTGAACACTTGGATGTCTTATAGAAATTGAGATTAGTGCTACAGGTATTCTTTTATCCTAATTTATATTTATTGTACTTTGATTATTATAGTCAAGGATTTCTGGGCATTGGGGTTTCTGATGCATCGGATGTTTTGAATGAAAATTTTAAACACCTAACCCTTTCGCTGCATCATAAAAACCCAACAGTTATATCAGAGCCTACTTTGATCTATATAATCAAAGGTTAGAATGTTGTCTTGATTATGATCAAATATGGATTTTTGGTTTGGTTCAAGTCAGATCAAAGGTTGAACCCGATTGAACGTCCAAATCCTTGCATGTCTTAGAGATATATTTTTAAATATAAAATGTATGATATTGTATAAAATTTTTTTTAGTAGCTTAGTACTTTAATTGGGTTCATCACTAGGCCATTCGATCAAAAGAGCAAGTAGGATTTGGAGATCCTCTCTTCCTATTCAATAGGGTATTCTTATGACGCGTAGGGGTGCCATTGTGATGTCCTAAGAAGAAGAACCGCGAAAAAAATATTTTATATTCATGCATGTTATTAGAACTTCATGCATATGTGATATACTTGAGATGCTTAGTTATAGTCATATTGAAAGAAATATGAAAAGATGCCATGATTAGTTGTTAAGATTATTAAGATATAACTATAATAGTGTATCATTATGATTGAATTAGGATGTGCTTGAGACCATTAAAGCCCTCATAAAAATTATATTGAGTCATAGTGTTGTGAACCAGTAACTGATCTATTTTCTTGAATCAATTAATTAATTGGTGTCTAAAGAGTTTTTCAAGTACGGTGGTTATTTAATTGGTTCCGTTGTTAGCCTGATCAATTTTATTGATGTCTAAGAAAAGCAACGGGGGACCCCCACTAATCTTAATACTTTTCTGACCAATTGGATTAGTTCAAATCTTGAATGAAAGTAGCTCAGTATTTTGAACACTACATATGTCTTCCTTCATACCTAGTCAATATCCTATCAAAAATCATAATAGGTTTGTTGTGATGTCCACAAGGCTTGCTATGGAGATTGATGTAGGTTTGTCTTGATGCATATTAGATGCTTTACAGTATATTTTGGATATATTGCTTTGTTGTGATATCCACAAGGATAGCATTTTTCAGATATGACTGTATGAAAATGAAGGGTCTGACTTAACTACAAAATACTATAGTTATTGTGATATCCACAAGGCTATGAGTATTTTTAGAGGCAAAGTTTATATTGAGAGTGAAAGAAAAGTATCCTATAAGCCAATCGCAAATGTGTTGCGATGGAACTTTCTTTATAATTTTCCAACTCATGAAATGATATTTATTATTATTTGAGGTATTGATTCATCATATTAGCTGCATCTTATTATGTCTAAGATTATGATGAACCCCAAAGATTAAGATAATAATTTTAGGAGTCATGAATTGATCATGCTAGTGAGACCTAAAATCTTAAAATTCTGATATTAAATATTTTTTATCGTAGGAGCATTGAGTCGGAGATCAATATTTTGAATAGACTAGTACATCCTATGTATGCTCAATGGAGAGGGTGGTAGATCTCACTAGCCACTTATCTGAGATACTAATACAAGGATGTGGATGCTCATTTGATAAATGAGTCCACTAAATTGACTCGATGAAAGAGAACATCTTATGGAAGCCTTATTTGCATGTCAAAGATGGTTCTCTAAGTGGGAGTTGTGCAAGTGATCCTTAGATCTGAATCACCATGAAATCTTGTGCACATGAATTCATATTTTGGTTCATATCTAGGCATGGTATTAAGACATGTACGGGGTGTTCTGGATATGGTGGAGTGTGTATGGAGATTGTGAGTAGGTCAACATGGAATCAATCACTCCTAATAAGAGGAGATCGCATCCTGTGTATTTTCAATTTTAGATGACTCGAGAAAAGTCTTTTGGCCAAAAGTAGGAAGTAGATTAGAAAGAGTTTCTAATGCTTCTTCATTAGAGTCATCATTGATTAATTGAGAATCGATATGAATATGTGTTTGAGTTTGACATGATTCCATACTCATGAATATATTCAGGGTGCAAGGATGATCGAAGGATTGAATTGCACGGTAATTTACCACTGAATGGTATATTTGATATTTTCATCAAATTTTATATTTTCTAGATAGTCATGCTACATTGCTAGACATCAATCTTGACTTATAGATTTTTGATCAAATTAAAGAGTTTAATTCGATTGCCAATTAGAAATGATTCTAATTATTGAGCTCGGATTAGCTCGATTGGACCTAAATCAATTAGATTGAAATCTAATCAAATTTGATCAACTTATACTCGGACCTACTATCGGCTAGATATGGAACCCAATGGGTCACACACATATAGAAATTAGCCAAAGACCCTTTTGAAAAAGATTGATTGAAATTTTGGATTCAATCAGGGTTCCGGTAAGCATGCTAGCACGTGTGGAAACCCTTGCTCCTTTGGAGATCAATTTGGTCCCATCCCTTGCTAATTAGCTAGCTCAATTTGGTAGACATTTGGGTCAGGTCATATCACCTAGAAGTAGTTCAAATTAGGGCACCACATCCCATGTTAACACCAATTATGAAGAGTCCAAGTTGTGGTGGACTCTTGGTGCAAAATAGATTCTGCGTATAAGTGTTGGCGTGGGCAGAAGAAAAAAATATTATTTTTATGAGATTAAAATATGTGTGGTAGCTTGCATCACCTTCCATCCTCTGATACATATCTCAAAGTATGAGATATATTTTTTCTGAAATTTTTGGGGAAGAGAAAAAATTGAAAAAAGAAGGATGTCTCGCACCCATGCGCAGAAGCGTCGCATCTCTCCATAATTTAGAGAGTCCTTCTCCCTATCAAATGCTTTTATATTGGAACAATTTTTAGTGATACCATTATACATTTGATAAGATATTTTTGATAATTTTTTTATAATTTTTAAAGACTTATCTGGATGTCAAACGGATGCCATAAGTCGGTCCTGATGCTTGCACACGTGGTGATTAGCACTCGCGTGAAGAGGTATGAGGATAGCATCCTTTCATGAGAATTTTACTATTATTTTTGATTTTTTGGAATTTAGATTGAATTCCCAATCTACATGGATTTTTGAAAATTTTTCTGATTTGAGAAGTGATGTGAAAACATCCCTTCTTTGGTTGCACGCACGCAGACCAGGGTGCTGATCAACGTATCATGGATAAGAGTCCTTTTGCTTGAAGGAACTCTTATCTCTGATAATCAGATCAGATATGTCTTTTGGATAAAGCATGTCCCTCTCTTTTGGCATCCCTCTGGTGGCTATAAATAGGCCTAGGTGCTGGGTATCCGATGAAGTTAAGAGGAGTTTTCAATTTCTCTCCTGTTGCTCTCCTTTCTTTCTTACAACCTATCTTAGTTTTAGGACAAGGCTTTGGGATTTAAGACAAAGCCTTATCTGATCCTAACAAAGGTTGTAAAGGTCCTAAAGAAGAAGAATCAGAAGTTCAAAGGAGGTTCTAAGAGGGTGAGATCAGGTTCTTGAAGAAACTTGATCGGTACGAGGCTAGTCGAGTTCTAGGGGCTAGAACTCTTGAAGCAAGGTGAAGGAGCGCTGTCTTTGGTTCAATTTTTGTGTGGATCACCATTGGAGGGCAGATACTTGGATGCTTTATAAAAATTGAGATGAGTGCTATAGGTATTCTTCTTATCCTAATTTATATTTATTATGCTTTGATTATTATAGCAAGAGTTTCTGGGCATTAGGGCTTCCGGTGCATTGGGTGTTTTGAATGAAAATTTTAAACACCTAACCTTTTCGCTGTGCCACTGGAACCCAACAGTGGTATCAGAGCCTATCTTGATTTATATAATCAAAAATTAAATTATTATCTTGATTGTGATCAAGCATGAGTTTTTGGTTTGGTTCAAGTCGGATCAAGGGTTGAACCTGATTGAACATCCAAACCCTATCATGTCTTAGAGATATGTTTTAAATATAAAATACATGACGTATGTGTAAAATTTTTTTAGTAGCTTAGTATTCTAATTGGAATTCATCACCAGACTGTCCGATCATAAGAGCAAGTAGGGTTCAGAGACCCTCTCTTTCTATTCAATAGGGTACTCTTATGGCGTGTAGGGGTGTCACTGTGATGTTTCAAGAAGAAGATTCATAAAAAGAATGTTTTATATTCATGCATGTTATTAAAACTTCATGCATATATGATATGCATGAGATATTTAGTTGTAATCATATTGTATGATTCTGCTTCCATATCTTAGAGATATGATAAGATGCCATAATTAGTTGTTATGATTATTAAGATACAACTATTATAGTGCATTCTTGTGATAGATTGAATTAGGATGTGTTTGAGACCAATAAAGCCCTCATAAAAATCATATTAAGTCATAGTATTGTGAACCAGAAGCTAACCTATTTTTTTGAATCGATTAATTAATTGGTGTCTAAGGAGTGTTTCAAGTATGGTGGTTATTTAATTGGTTCTATTGCTGGCCTGACCAATTTTATTGGTGTCTAAGAAAAATATGGGGGGATCTCCACCAATCTTAACACTTTTCTAGCCAATTAGATTAGTTCGAATCTTGAATAAAGGTAGCTTAATATTTTAAACACTACTAAGGGCCTTCCTTCATTCTAGGTTAATGTTACATCATGAACTTTGGCTAGTTTGTTGTGTTACCATAAGGCTTGTCATAAAGATTGATATAACATAATCTTGGTGCATAAAAGATGTTTACGGTAATTTTGGATATACTGCTTTGTTGTGCTAACACAAGGGCAATTATATTCGACTTTGACTATATTGAAATGAAGGGTCTTACTTAACTAAAATATTATAGCTTATTGTATTAACACAAGGCTAATAATATTTTAGAGGCTAAGATAAAATATTAAGAATTACATGAGATATAATTGAAAAGAGTTTTCTATCTATAAACTCATAAGGGTTTGTTGTGTTAACACAAGATCGTTATGAGGAATTAGGGTCTCAATCCCACTAAGATAAATATAAAATATATCTCATTTACCATAGGAGAGGGCTATGGTATCTGATAAAATAATGGGAGATATAACTAGTTTTAAAAGTCCTCATCTAGTTATGCATGTCAAATATGAGTAGTATGCTTATACTATTATTTTGTGTAGATTTAAGTCTACATTATGGCTTCTTTATTTTCACTCCATAATACTATAAATAAAACTATGTTGACCGATACAACTATGTGGATTGGTTGAGGAACTTGCAAATTAGGTTTATATCAGAAAAGAACTCCGATGTTCTAGATATTTCTGATCCTAGATTGGTCAGTAATAATGAGAAGATAATGATGTCTGTATGGATATTATTTATAAAAAATTTAAACATTGGGTGTATAATTGCAAGAATTATCTTACAAGATTGAAGCAGGGTGCAAGTGTAACACCAAAAGATATGTATATGATACAGACCTATTTTTCATTGAGTGATTCAGACTCTGATATTTGGGTATTGGATACCATCTGTGGATCGCACATTTGTAATTCATTACAGTGACTATAGAATATCAAAAGTCTGAAAAGAGATGACCTCAAGCTTTATAGCGTAAGTGAAGAGTCTATTAGCATAAAGACTGTGGGAACCTATATGCTTGATTTACCTTCGGATAAAATTTTAAAATTAAAAGACTGTTATTATATACCAAAAGTCATTAGAAATATTATTTTTATATCTTTGTTGTTAAAACAAGGTTATGAAATAAGGCTAATGAAAAATGGATGCTCCATTTTTTTTAATAAATTTTATGACTGTGGTTATATTGATAACAATCTTTTAATTTTTGCACTCAATGAAAATATTTTTCATATTAAAAGAAATATGAAAAGAAAGAGAAAAAATGTGAATGTCACATATCTCTGGCATTATCGTCTTGGTCATATTAATGAGTCAAGGATAAATAAGTTATACAAAGAAGAATTCTTTGATCCAAATGATTATGAATCATTGGGGACTTATAAATCTTATCTCATGGGTAAGATGACCAAGACTCCATTTTCTTAATATGGAGAGAGGATAAGCAAGTTGTTAGCTCTAGTATATATAGATGTATATGGACTGATAACAACTCAGGCCAGAAGAAGATACTCCTATTTTATTACCTTTACAGATGATTTATGAAGGTTTGGATATATGTATCTTATGAAACATAAATTTGAAGCTTTTGATAAGTTCAAGGAGTATCAAGGTATGGTCGAGAAATAAATTGAAAAAAGTATCAAAGTTCTTCGATCTGATCAAAGAGGAGAGTACTTATCCAGTGAATTTCTTGATCATCTTAAAAGTAAAGGTATTTTCTCTGAATGGACCCCTCCTTATACACCTCAGTTAAATGATGTAGCAGAAAGGAGGAATCGCACTTTAATTGATATGGTGCGGTCTATGATATGCTTCACTGATCTTTCAATATCTTTCTAGGGATAATGCCTTAGAGACTGCCACATATATATTAAATAGAATGCCTTCAAATTCTGTTGCAAGCACTCCATATGAGATATAGAATGGAAGGAAGCCTAATCTTAAACATCTTAAGACTTTGGGCTGTCCTACTTATGTCAAAAATATTTTTGGATATAAGCTTAATGCTAGATCAGACAAGTGTAGGTTTATAAAGTATCTTAATAAAATTAATGGATATTATTTCAACCATCCTACTGAATAAAAGGTGTTTGTTAGTAGGCACGCCACTTTTTTAAAATATGAATTTATCCAAGAAGGAGGCAGTGAGAGGAATATTAAATTTATGAAAGTTCATGATCTACAAACCGATCCAGAAATACCAGTGGTTGGACCACAAGAAGATCCTTAATCAAAAGTACCCAAGGATGAGGTACATCCACTATACACACCTCTCCGAAGGTCAGATACAGTGCGTCAAGTATCTCTGAGATATAATTTTGTCATTGAGTATAACAATTCTATCAACATCATTCAGGATGTTGATCCACTGACCTATTTGGAAGCTGTCATGAGTAGGGACTTAGACAGATAGCTGGAAGCTATGAAATCTAAGATGGACTTGATGAATACCAACCAAGTGTAGACCTTGGTTGATGCACCTGAGGGTGTGACCCCAATATAGGGTGCAAGTGGGTCTTCAAAAGGAAGATCAAAGTAGATAGACAAGTAGAAACCTACAAAGCTAGGTTAGTGATGAAAGATTTCAGTCAAAGACAAAGAATTGACTATGATGAAACCTTCTCACCAGTGGCTATGCTCAAGTCCGTCTGGATTTTGCTTGTAATAGCGGCATACTACGATTATGAAATCTGGCAGATGGATGTCAAGATCGTTTTTCTTAATAGTAATCTAGAGAAAGAGATCTATATGACTTAGCTAGAGGAATTTGTCTCAAGTGGGAGAGCAAATCAAGTATGCAAGCTAATAAGATCCATCTATGGATCGAAGCAGGTTTCAAGGAGCTGGAACATCTGATTTGATATGATAGTCAAAGAGTTTGGTTTTATCAAAAATATGGATAAACCATGTGTATACAAGAAGACAAATGGGAGTGTTATTATCTTCTTGGTTCTGTATGTTGGTGACATACTGCTCATTGGGAATGATATTCCAATGATGCAATCGGTCAAGACTTAGCTATCAAATAAGTTTTTCATGAAAGACTTGAGTGAAGCATCCTATATACAGAATATAAAGTTCTATAGAGATAAATCTAAAAGGATGTTAAGCTTATCCCAATCACGGTACATAGATCTCATATTAAAGAGATTTAATATGAAGGCAAGTAAGAGGTTACCTACCTGCAAGTCATGGTATACGTCTCTCTAAGAGAATATGTCCTAAGACACCAGAAGAGAGGAAAAGGATGAATGAAATCTCTTATGCTTCAGCTGTGAGATCAATTATGTATGCCATGCTATGTACCAAGCCTGATGTAGCTTATGCTTTGGACATAGCTAGTAGATTTCAGGCTGATCCAAAGAAGGATCATTGGAAAGCAGATGATAGTAAGTCAATATCAAGGTATGTGTTTATCCTAAATGATGAGGTAGTGAGTTCGAAGAGTTTCAAGCAGTAGATAGTAGCTAACTCAACTACTGAGCTAAAGTATGTTGCTGCTAGTGAAGCCACTAAGGAAGCTGTCTGGATGAAGAAATTCATCATGGATTTAAGAGTCGTTCCTAAGATTAAAGGACCGATGTCACTCTAGAGTAATAACACTGGGGTCGTTATTCAAGATAAGGAACCTAGGTCTTATTATAGATCCAAGCACATCCTCAGACATTTCCATCTCGTTAGAGATAAGATGTTATCCTTAAACGAGTAGAAAGAAAGAATAATATAGCAGACCCATTCACTAAGGACACACCACAGCAGCTATATGATTATTATCATGATTGTATGAGATATAAAGATGATTGGCTTTAGTATAAGTGGGAGATTGAAAGAAAAGTGCCCTATAAGTCAATCGCAAAAGTGTTACAATGGGACTTTCTTTACAATTTTTTAACTCATGAAATGACATTTATTATTATTTGAGACATTGATTCATCATATTAGCTACATCTTATTATATCTAAGATTATAATGAACCCCAAAGATTAGGATAATGATTTTAGGAGACATGAATTGGTCATGCTAGTGAGACCTAAAATTCTAAAATTCTAATATTAAATATTTCTAATCGTAAAAGCATTGAGTCGGAGATCAATATTTCAGATAGATTGGTACATCCTATGTATGCTCAATGGAGAGGGTGGCAGATCTCACTAGCCACTTATGTGAGATACTAATACAAAGATGTGGGTGCTCATTTGAGAAATGAGTCCACTGAATTGACTCGATGAAAGAGAACATCTTATGAAAGCCTTATTTGCACATCAAAAATGGTTCTCTAAGTAGGAGTTGTGCAAGTGATCCTTAGACCTGAGACCACCATGGAATCTTGTGCACATGAATCCATATTTTGGTTCATATCCAGGCATGGCATTAAGACATGTATGGGGTGTTCTAGATATGGTGGAGTGTGTATGAAGGTTGTGAATAGATCAATATGGAATCAATCACTCCTAATAAGAGAAAATCGCATCCTGTGTATTCTTAATCCTAGATGACTCGAGAAAAATCTTTTGATCAAAAATAGGAAGTAGATTAGAAAGAGTTTCTAATACTTTTTTTATTGGAGTTATCATTGGTTAATTAAGAATCGATATGAATATATGTTTGAGTTTGACATGATTTCATACTCATGAATATATGAAGAGTGTAAGGATGATCGAAGGATTGAATTACACGGTAATTTAACACTGAATAGTATATTTAGTATTTTCATCAAATTTTACATCTTTTAGATAGTCATGCTACATTGCTAGACGTCAATCTTGACTTGTAGGTTTTTGACCGAATTAAAGAGTTTAATTCGATTGCCAATTAGAAATTATTCTAATTATTGAGCTCGGGTTAGCTCGATTGGACCTAAATCAATTAGATTGAAATCTAATCAAATTTGGTCAACTTATATCTGAACCTACTGCCAGCTAGATGTGGAACCTAATGGGTCAGACACATATAGAAATTAGCTAAGGATTCTTTTGAAAAAGGTTGATTGAAATTTTGGATTCAATTAGGGTTCCGATGAGCATGCTAGCACATATGGAAACCCTTGCTCCTTTGGAGACCAATTTGGTCCCATCCCTTGCTAATTAGCTAGCCCAATTTGGCAGACATTTGGGTCAGGTCATATCACCTAGAAGCAGCCTAAATTAGGGCACCACATCCCATGTTAACACCAATTATGAAGAGTCCAAGTTGTGGTGGACTCTTGGTGCAAAACAGGTTCTGCGTACAAGTGTTGGCGTGGGCAGAAGAAAAAAATATTATTTTTTATAGGATTAAAATATGTGTGATAGCTTACATCACCCTCCATCCTTTGGTACATATTTTAAAGCATGAGATATATTTTTTCTAAAATTTTTGGGAAAGAAAAAAAATTGGAAAGAGAAGGATGTCTCGTGCGTGCACGCAGAAGCATCGCGTCTCTCTGTGATTTGGAGAATTCTTCTCTCTATCAAATGCTTTTAGATTAGAATAAGTTTTGGTGATACTATTTTAAATTTGATAAGATATTTTTGATAATTTTTTTGAAATTTTTTCAGACTTATCTGGATGCCAAATAGATGCCATAAGTTGGTCCTAATGCCTGCACACGTGGTGATCAGCACTCACGTGAAGAGGTGCGAGGATAGCATCCTTCCATGAGAATTTTATCACTATTTTTGATTTTTTGAAATCTAGATTGAATCTCCAATCCACATGAACTTTAGAAGATTTTTTTGATTTGAGAAGGGATGTGAAAACATTCCTTCTTTGATTGCACGCGCGCAGATCAGGGTGCTGATCGACGTATCATGGATAAGAGTCTTTTTGCTTGAAAGAACTCTTATCTCTGATAATCAGATCAGATATGCCTTTTGGATAAGGCATATCCCTCTCTTTTGGCATCCCTTTAGTGGCTATAAATAGGCTTGGGCGCTGGGTATCCGATGAATCTAAGAGGGGTTTCTAATTTCTCTCCTATTGCTCTCCTTTCTTTCTTACAACCTATCTTAGTTTTAGGACAAGGCTTTGGGATTTAAGACAAAGCCTTATCTGGTCCTAACAAGGGTTGTAAGGGTCATAAAGAAGGAGAATCAGAAGTTCAGAAGAGGTTCTAAGAGGGTGAGGTCAAGTCTTGAAGAAACTTGATCGGTACGAGGCTAGTTGAGTTCTAGAGGCTAGAATCCTTGAAGCAAGGTGAAGAAGGAGCACTGTCTTTGGTTCAATTTCTGTGTGGATCACTATTGAAGGATGGATATTTGAACACCTTGTAAAAATTGAGATTAGCACTACAGGTATTCTTCTTATCCTAATTTATATTTATTATACTTTGATTATTATAGTCAAGAGTTTCTGAGCATTAGGGCTTCCGGTGCATTAGGTATTTTGAATGAAAATTTTAAACACCTAACCCTTCTGCTATGCCACCAGAACCCAACAGAGAGTTGCTTGAGATGCAATTGGATAGGTTTTTCTACTTTTGAACTTATTGAGATTTGTTGTAATATCCACAAGGCTTCAATGAGTGATTAGGATCTCAACCCCATTAAGAAACCAGATTAGGATTTCTCATTTGCCATAGGAGAGGGCTATGATATCCGATAAAATAGTGAGAGACATAACTAGTTTTAAAAGTTCTCAACTAGTTATGCATGTCAAACTTGAGTGGTTTGCTTATACTATTGTTCTTTATTTATGCAGATTTAAGTCTGCATTATGGCTTCTTTATTTTCACTGCATAATACTATAGATAAAAATATGTTGATCGATCTCAACTATGTCGATGGGTTGAGAAACTTGCAAGTTAGGTTTATATTGGAGAAGAACTCTAATATTCTGGATATTTTTAACCTTGGGATGGTCAGTAATAATGAGAAGATAAAAGATGTCCATATTGATATTAGCTGTTTATTTTGTGGCAAGTTTGCACATTAGGAGTATAATTGCAAGAATAATCTTGCAAGTTTGAAGCAGGGTGCAAGTATAGTACCAAAAGATGTGTATATGATGTAAATCTATTTTTCATTGAGTGGCTCAGACTCTGATACTTGGGTATTAGATACCGCTTATGGATCGTATATTTATAATTTATTACAACAACTATAGAATATCAAAGGTCTGAAAAGAGGTAACCTCGAACTTTATGGCGCAAGTGGAGAGTCCATTAGCACAGAAACTATGAAAACCTATATGCTTGATTTGCCTTCAGGCAAAACTTTAAAATTAAAAGGCTATTATTATATGCCAAAGGTCATTAGAAATATTATTTCTATACCTTTGTTGTAAAAACAAGGTTATGAAATAAGGATAATAAAAAATAGATGCTCCATTTTTTTTTCTAATGAATATTATGGCAGTAGTTATATTGATAACACTCTTTTAATTCATGCACTCAATGAAAATATTTTTCATATTGAAAGAAAAATGAAAAGAAAGAGAGAAGATGTGAATATCACATATCTCTGGCATTGTCGCTTTGGTTATATTAGTGAGTCAAAGATTAACAAGTTATACAAAGAAGAATTCTTTGACCCATATGATTATGAATCATTGGAAACTTATAAATCTTTTCTCATGGATAAGATGATCAAGACTCTATTTTCTAGATATGGAGAGAGGGTGAATGAGTTGTTAGCCCTAGTATATACAAATATATGTAGACCAATGACAACTCAGGCTAGAGGAGGATACTCCTATTTTATCATCTTTATGAAAGATTTATCAAGGTTCGAGTATGTGTATTTTATAAAACATAAATCCGAAGTCTTTGATAAGTTCAAGGAGTATCAATGTATGGTTGAGAAACAAACTGAAAAAAACTATCATGGTTCTTCGATCTGATTGAGGAGGAGAATACTTATCTAGTAAATTTTTTGATCATCTTAAAAGTAAAGGTATTCTCTCTGAATGGATCCTTCCTTATACACTCTAGTTAAATGGTGTAGTAGAAAGGAGAAATCGTATTTTGATGGATATAGTGTAGTCCATAATGTGCTTCACTGATCTTTCAATATCTTTCTAAAGATAATGCCCTAGAGACTGCCGCATACATATTAAACAAGGTACCTTCAAAGTCTGTTGCAAGCACACCATATGAGATATAGAAAGAAAGGAAGCCTAATCTTAAACATCTTAAGACTTGGAGCTGTCCTGCTTATGTCAGAAATATTTTTGAACATAAGCTTAGTGCTAAATCAGATAAGTGTAGGTTTGTAGGGTATCCTAAGAAAACTAATCGATACTACTTCTACCACCTACTGAATAAAAGGTGTTTGTTAGTAGGCACGCTATTTTTTTTAAAAAATAAACTCATCCAAGAAGGAGGCAGTGGGAGGAATATTGAACTTACTGAAGTTCATGATCTACAAATCGATCTAGAAATATCAGTGGTTGAATCACAAAAAAATTTTCAATCAGAAGTATCTAAAGATGAAGTATATCCACAATACACACCTCCTCTCCGAAGGTCAGATAAGTGCATCATGCACCTCTGAGATTTGATGACAATTTGATCAATATCATTCAGGATGATAATCCACTAACCTATTCAGAAGATGTCATGAGTAGAAACTCAGACAGATGGCTGAAAGCCATGAAATCTGAGATGGACTCGATGTATATCAACCAAGTATGGACCTTGATTGATACGCTTGAGGGTGTACCCCAATAGGGTGCAAGTGGATCTTCAAGAAGAAGATTGGAGTAGATGGCCAAATAAAAACCTACAAAATTAGGTTGGTGGTGAAAGATTTCAGACAAAGACAAAGAATTGACTATAATGAAACCTTCTCACCAGTAGCTATGCTTAAGTCTATCAGGATTTTGCTTGCTATAGCGGCATACCATGACTATAAGATCTGACAAATGGATGTCAAAATCATGTTCCTCAATAGTAATCTAGAGGAAGAGGTCTATATGACTTAGCCAGAGAAATTTATCTTAAGTGGAAGGGCAAATCAGGTATGCAAGCTAATGAGATCCATCTATGGATTGAAGCAAGCTTCGAGAAGTTGGTACATTCGATTTGATATAATAGTCAAAGAGTTTGACTTTATCAAAATAAGGATAAATCATGTGTATATAAAAAGACAAGTGAGAGTGCTGTTCTCATCTTGATTTTGTATGTCGATGACATACTGCTCATTGAGAATGATATCCCAATAATGCAATCAGTCATGACTTGGCTATCGAATAAGTTTTTCATGAAAGATTTAAGTGAAGTATCCTATATACTGGGTATAAAGATCTATAGAGATAGATCTAAAAGGATGTTAGGCTTATCCCAGTCACAGTATATAGATCTCATATTAAAGAGGTTTAATATGGAAGCTAGTAAGAGAGGTTATTTGCCTGCAAGTCATGATATACATCTCTTCAAGAAAATGTATCCTAAGACATTAGAGGAGAGAAAGAGGATGAATAAAATCTCTTATGCTTTGGCTATGAGATAATTATGTATGCCATGCTATGTACCAAGCCCGATGTAGCTTATGCTTTGGGCATAGCTCTCAGATTTCAAGCTGATCCAAGAGAGGATTATTAAAAAGTGGATGATAGCAAGTCGATATCAGGGTATGTGTTTACCCTAAATGATGAGACAGTGAGTTAGAAAAGCTCCAAGCAGTAGATAGTATTTGGCTCAATTACTGAAGCAGAGTACATCGCTGCTAGTGAAGCGATTAAGGAAGCTGTCTGGATGAAGAAATTCATTATGAATTTAGAAGTCATTCCTAAGAATGAAGGACTAGTGTCACTCTATCATGATAACACTAGGGCCATTATTCAAGCAAAAGAACCTAGGTCTCATTATAGATCCAAGCACATCCTCAGACGCTTCTATCTCGTTAGAAACAAGATATTATCCTTGAATGAGTAGACAGAAAGAACAATATAACATATCCATTCACTAAGACCATACTAAAGCAGCTATATAATCGCTATCTTGATTGTATGAGATATAAAGGTGATTGACTTTAGTGCAAGTGGGAGATTGAAAGAAGAGTGCCCTATAAGTCAATCGCAAGTGTGTTGCGATGGAATTTTTCTTTATAATTTTTCAACTTATGAAATGACATTTATTATTTGAGGTATTGATTCATCATATTAGCTGTATCTTATTATGTCTAAGATTATGATAAACCCCAAAGATTAGGATAATGATTTTAGGAGACATGAATGAGTCATGCTAGTGAGACCTAAAATCTTAAAATTCTAATCTTAAATATTTCTGATCGTAGGAGCATTGAGTCAGGGATCAATGTTTCGGATAGACTGGCACATCCTATATATACTCGATAGAGAAGGTGGCAGATCTCACTAGCCACTTGTGTGAGACACTAATACAAGGATGTGGATGCTCATTTGAAAAATGAGTCCACTGAATTGACTCGATGAAAGAAAACATCTTATGGAAGCCTTACTTGCATGTCAAAGATGGTTCTCTAAGTAGGAGTTGTGCAAGTGATCTTTAGACCTGAGACCACCATAAAATCTTGTGCACATGAATTCATATTTTGGTTCATACCTAGGCATGACATTAAGACATGTACGGGGTGTTCTGGATATGGTGGAGTGTATATGAAAGTTGTGACTAAGTCAACATGGAATCGATCACTCTTAGTAAGAGGAGATCATATCCTGTGTATTCTCAATCCTAGATGACTTGAAAAAAATCTTTTGGCCAAAAGCAGAAAGGAGATTAGAAAAAGTTTCTAATACTTCTTCATTGAAGTCATCATTGGTTAATTGATAATCGATATGAATATGTGTTTGAGTTTAACATGATTCCATACTCATGAACATATTCAGGGTGCAGGAATGATCGAAGGATTGAATTATATGGTAACTTACCACTGAAAGATATATTTAGTATTTTTATCAAAATTCTACATCTTCTGGGTAGTCATAATATGTTACTAGACATCAATCTTGATTTGTAAATTTTTGATAGAATTAAAGAGTTTAATTCGATCGTCAATTAGAAAGGATTATAATTGTTGAACTTGGGTTAGCTCGATTGGACCTAAATCAATTAGATTGAAATCTAATCAAATTTGATCAACTTGCATCCGAACTTACTGCTAGCTAGATGTGGAACCCAATGGGTCACACACATAGAAATTGGCCAAGGATCTTTTTGAAAAAGGTTGATTAAAATTTTAGATTCAATCAGGGCTCCGGTAAGCATGCTAGCACGTGTGGAACCCTTGCTCCTTTGGAGGTCAGTTTGGTCTCATCCCTTGCTAATTAGCTAGCCCAATTTTATGAATATTTGGGTCAGGTCATACCACCTAGAAGCAATCCAAATTGGGGTGCCACATCTTATTTTAACGCCAATTATGAAGAGTCCAAGTTGTGAAGGACTCTTGGCGCAAAACAGGTTCTACGTACAAGTGTTGGCATGGGCAGAAGAAAAGAGTCCCTCTGGCATGGGATTAAGATGCGTGTGGTAGCCCATATCACCCTCTATCCTCTGGTGTATATCTCAAAGTATGAGATATATTTTTTCTGGAATTTTTGGGGTGGAGAAAAATTAGAAAAAGGAAGGAAGTCTCACGCGCATGCAGAAGCGTCGCATCTCTCTGAGATTTGGAGAGTCTTTCTCTTTATCAAATACTTTCAAAATAGAACAACTTTTGGTGATAACGTTTCTCATTTGACAAGCTATTTTTGGTAATTTTTTTGAAATTTTTTAGACTTATATGGATGCCAAACGGATGCCATAAGTTCCTCCTCATGCCTGCACGTGCGGTGATCAGACTTCGTGAGAAAGGACTTGAAAACACATCCATTTGTAGGAATTTTTATCCACTCATTATATGTTCTGGAATTAAGATTGAATCCTCTATTCAAATAGATTTTTGAGGATTTTTCTGATTTGAGAAGGGATGCGAAAATATCCTTTCTCTAGTCGCATGTGCAGAGCAGGGTGCTGATCGACGTATCATTGATAAGAGTCCTTCTGTTTGAAGGAACTCTTATCTCTGATAATCAGATCAGATAGACCTCTTGGATAAGGCGCATCTCTCTCTTTTGGCATCCCTCTAGTGGCTATAAATTGACTGGGGCACTGGGTGTCCGAGGAATTCAGAAAGAGTTTCTAATTTTATCTCCGTTGCTCTCTTTTCTTTCTTACAACCTATCTTAGTTTTAGGACAAAAATTTGGGATTTAAGACAAAGCCTTATCTGATCCTAACAAGGATTGTGAGGGTCCTAAAGAAGGAGGATCAGAAGTCCAGAGGAGGTTCTGAGAGAGTAGAGTCAGTTTCTTAGAGAAATCTGACCGGTATAAGGCTAGTCGAGTTTTAGTGGCTAGAACTTTTGAAGCAAGGTAAAGAAGGAGCGCTGTCCTTGATTCAGTTTCTGTGTGGATCACTATTAGAGGGCGGATACTTGGATGCCTTGTAAAAATTGAAATTAGCGCTACAGGTATTCTTCTTATCCTAATTTATATTTATTATACTTTGATTTTACAGTCAAGGGTTGCTGGGCATTGGGATTTTCGGTGCATCGAGTGTTTTGAATAAAAATTTTGAACACTTAACCCTTCCGCTGCACCATCGAAACCCAACACTTGAGAATATATATTGAAAGTTAATTCCATGGACGATTCAAGGATACATCACACTTGAATAAAAAATAAACTTGTCTTTTTATTGATCAAATCAATATCTTAAGTATAAAATTGTATCCTAGATTTATTACAATGTGTCAGTCATATTGACTTCTAGGACATACATCTAACAGCTTTCAGATCTTAAAAGGTGGATTTCAGATCTGATAGAGAAAAGGTTCGAATCACAGAAGAAAATTCTGCCGACTGGATTTACAAGGCTGTTGAAATTCTGAAGGTTGTTTTTGTGTTGCTGTGTTGCTGGCCTTCAAAGATCTCTACGACCTGATCCTAACTATTTTCTGACATCTACAATCTAAAAAAGTTGCTCCAACAGTAGCTCTATAAAATCCAATCGCGATTGATTGTGAGTCCATGATAAAACAATTAGTTATAAGATTATGGTTGGTGTCCAAATAAAATCATTTGGACTAGATTGTGAACCTATAAAAATAATCGAACTATAATCTTGAAGAGGTTATAGTTGGAATTTTCAAATGAATTTACTTTGAGAGTGGATATAGATACTGAGTTTAATACCGAACTATTATAAATCTTTTTGTATTCATCATTATTTTACTTTACTTACATTGTTATTTCTGCTGCCTTTATCTATTATTTGCTAAGCCCTTCACAAACACTTTTAAGATTATTTTTGGGCAACGATAGTTAAAGTTAATTTTTAAGAAACCTAATTCATCCTCCCTCTTAGGTTGCTACCATTGAAAAATGGAAAAGTCTTGCTTTGTCCAAAGATGGTAGCCAAGGATACAGCCCATGGTGGCACAATCGAAGGTCCCTGGTCTGGTGATCAACGGCAATGAACAACATCAAGAAAAATCCATAAAAATCACAGAAAAATATGAAAAGTCAAAGATCTGATTTTTCAATAAATTTTTGGCAATAATCGGCTGAAATCAGAGTTTTATGAACTAAAAGGGATTGGAGGAAGATGATTCGAGAGTTCTTATTTTGTCTCTGGTGGTTTTGGCCACAATTTCACCCGGCATGATGAAGGTAGTCTGGAAATAAGAAAGAAAAATAGAGGGAGAAAGATGGTGAGAGAGAGAGAGAGAGAGGGATCTCGACAATAGTAATCGTGAAGGGGAAGAGGATCTCCTCTTATAGGAAGGGGCTTTAAGTTTGGTTCAGATCCAATTCCTTAGAGAAGAAGAGTTCTGTTGGGAATCTTCTTCCTCTCTTTTTTTTTTTTTTTTTTTTGAGGGGACTATTTTTTTCTTGGTGGCTGGGTGGGCCAAGTAGACCGGTTCCAATTAAACATGGTCTAATTTTGGGCCAAAAAATTACTAGTACCTTAAAAACTTCCATAAACAAAGTTGTTACTCAATTTTTTTGTTACAGTGAAAGTTGCTATCACACTTGTAAAGCTCTTTTTATTTTATTTTTTTATTATTTTGGATGCTTAAGACCATAAGCCACTTTGGGCTACACAACTTGCAAAAGTCGACCGGGACCAGATACAAACCAAGCAACAACCCAACCATCTCCTCGGTGCACAATCCTTCGTACATTATTTCACACCACGCATCCACCCGGTACCATATAGTCTACAACCTTTATGGACACTAGATGGACCTTATTTGCTGCTGACTCTTAGATCACCTCTGGTGAAAACTTTCTCAGATAGAAATGCTATTAGGAATCCCCTTGGCAGTGATACCCTTTTCACCAGTTGGGAACAACAAGGTGTAGGGCATCATGACTGGCCCCTTCCGGTTTTTCAGACTCGGGTCCTCGTTCATGGCCAGGATCTTGGCCTCGATCTTCTTGAGCCGCTCCCCGAACCGGTGGAACGCCTCCAACGTCTTCTGATCCTTGGTCCATTCGGGTGTGTCCCTCTGGCCCAAATACACCTCGTCCGATGCGTGGGATGACAGTATCTCCAAAATCCCCACGCCCATGATCGTCTGGACCTGGCTCATGGTGCACCTCATAAATGCCTTCTCAGGTTCGGTCTTCAGCATCTCATACTCAGCCGAACCCGGTTCAGGCATGAACCTCCGGCTCAACATGGGACGGTTGGGAATGTACCCGAAGTAGGGGTACTGCCCAAAATTGACGGCCGTGTGGAGGGCGGAGGCCACCCAGATGATGGTGGTACAGGTGCTGATCAGCTCACCGACGGTCTGCATCTTCGGCCACCATGGTTCATCCTTCTTGTCACCATGGCCGACCTCACGGATCTCCTTCCACCAGGCCTGCAGCTCGGCATCGGTCCGGACCACTGTGTCGCTCGGGTAGTAGATGGAACAGTATTCGTTAACCCACGCCTCGATCGCCGACCACACAGCGAGCCCATCTACGGCATAAGGGTAGTCCCGGATCAGCAGCCGGATCTTGTTCGGGCTGGTTGGATCTTCAACCGCAACTCCTCTGTTGAAAAATTTGGTAGTTGTTTTTAGATAATTGTTATTAGATCTGGTATGCACTGTTAACTTGATTTCTAACAGCTTAATATTGATTTTGCAATGTAATACTTGGTTGACAAGAGTAATTATCAAGAATTGCAATGCATAAAGTTTTGATGAATTGTAATTCTACCTCTTGAGAAGATCCGCTGGGAGGGCCTGCTCGGTGAAATTCCAGCTCTTGTAGATTACGGCGGACATCTCCATGGCATATTTCCCTGGGAAGACGATCGATTCAATGATGCCACCAGCATTGATGAGGGCCTGCCGAGCGAGGGCGTTTATGTTCATCGTGTCACGGTAGTGGGGGCTTAGCAGCTTGTAGATCGGATGGACAACACTGAGGTGACGGTTCGTTGCGAGCACAAATGGTTCCATAATTGCGTGCGTGTTCAGCCTGCAAGCATGTAATCAGTTCAGAGGAGTTTTATTAGATGAATGAAGGGATATTGATCTCAAGTAATTAAAGATTGTCAGAACCAAGTTAAGATTTTGAAGCAATATTTCCAGACCAGTGGCTAATAAGTTCATGGTAGGCCGAGTCGTTAACGCAGACATAAGCCTTTGCAAGCTGCCAAATGGATCCCTCAAGCCCTTTATCAGCTGGCGTGAAGACCCTGCTTATGATGCCATGTTGCTCTCCATCCGGATGTGGCAAGCTGAGCTCAATTGCTACTGGTTTCAGAGTCTGATCCTCTTTTAGGAATAGCAGAGTTCGAGTGGCATATGCCTTATTGGATGTGTTGGAATTTATGCGATTTATGTAAGGCATCAAAGTGTCATGGTGATCCAAGATGAATAGCCTGTTGCTCTCCAGTGCCTGAAAACAGGGCAAAACCATCAAACCATGACAAACCTAATTAGTTGCGCACAACCTCCCTTGATAATATAGATAGTTTATATTTAGTTAGTTGAACCTGATCTACTGTCAAACCGTCCAAATTCTTCTGAATGTGAGCTGCTGTTATGGAGCTGGTTTGGTTGCCATATTTGTTAGGATCAAGCTTGCTGGTTGGAGGGAACACTTGGAGACGACTAATCATAAGAGGGTTCACTCCTGCCAGCATTTCTCGAGCAAATTCTTCGTCGCTTTGCCATGCATATTTGTCGACTGAAAAGAAGTAAAGACAACAGTGGAGGATCAGGTTTGCGTAAATCATCCATCGTCTCCCTCAGAGAAGTTTTTTTTTTTTTTTTTTTTTCTGTTAAAACCTTCAGAGAAGTAATTGGAGGTACCTCGGTTGACATGGGGAAGGGGGAACTTAAGTAGGCGCTGGTTGCCTTCGGTGCGGAGCATTTCCTTGACCATCTCAAAAGGGATTCTTTCTCTGAGCTCATCAAGCAGGGGAACATTGGGCACTGGGAGACCCCCTTCGTAGAGTCTAAAAACTTCTTCAAAAGAGTCGAACTCATTCCTGGTCTGGGCCAAAATAGCATCAAGGATTGGTTTCAGTGACTGGATCAGTGCCTTGATGGAGTAGATAAGGAAGTCAGACATCTTAACATGTCCGAAACGCTCATCACGGGGGACATAGATATCAAGGCCGAGGATCAATCTGCTTTCAGAATTGGGATCTGCAGCAAACACAAATGATATGGTTAACATACAGGGGTTTATCAATTATTTCAGACTTAATGCTCTGCTTTGAGTCGATATTGACAGCATCACCAGTCTTGGTGGGTGGCCGGTTGGTTCTTCCCCTGCGAGGGTAAGGATACTCTGCTGACCCTCCAAGAACCGGGCGTGCCATCTCTGGACCGGCATCTGGGTTTCCAAGATCATTGTAGTATGCGTAGTTATAAACCCGGTCCCATTCCTGCAGTGTCTCAGTCTCGCCTTCCCCTCTAAGATGGCGGAGCTCATCTTCTCTGTAAGGTCGCAGAGGCGATGGTGTGTCTCCAGGGAGGTATGTCTGCAATAGGGTTTTAGAATTTGTTGAACCGATCTTCTAGAGTCCTAAATAATAATAGTTAATTATAGCTAAGAGTAACAAGAATCTGTTAAACGAGAAATGCCACTTTGCTAAGCTGGTAAAGTTATTGGGGGTTGCCCACGCAACCCATCAGGAGCGACAGACTAATCAACAGTCCCACTTATTGAATTTGCGACTGGCACTTGCAACCAGTTTAGCCGTGGAAGGTTCAGGATTAATTTAGTCCAATCTGACAATCTTTTACGACTGTCCATCCATTTCAAATCATGCCAGGCCACGCCAAGCTATCTCAAAAATCTATGATCAGGAAGTCTGCGGGCATGGCCCTAATTTATCCGGTTGCCTGGTGTGATTGCCATGAGTATCATGTGTGCACTAAAATAATATCTTAATCTTTTACGTATTTGTTTATTTGTTTGTTTGTATGTTAATTAATAGCATTACGTGGAGTAGTTAATATATGGTCCACCACCGACAGCCGTGACTACTCACATTATTGGCGAAGAAGATCCGGTTGTATTTGTACTTGTCCACCGGGTAGACCCAAGAGTCGCAAACAAAGTGAATACGGCCTTTGCCGAGGAAGTTCTCCAGCGTCACCGTCTTGAGGAAGAACTGGGCACTGTGCTGATTCTTTACTATCACCGCCCCTGGTATTCCATGGTTCTCGTTCCAGTCGAACGTCACCGTAAACGTCGACTCCCCGGCGGCTATGGACGGCAGCGACGTGATGTAGCTCTCCAAGTACGCTGGCTCCCCCACAATCCCTCTGTTACCATTATCTGCTCGTATAACCCAAAAGCTTAGATTACTTCAAAGGAAAATCAAGACGGTCCAACATATTAACAAGGGCTACTTTAAAGAGGAGGAACTCACTGGGGTCGCCTACGGTGGCGCTGACGAGCTGCAGAGAGACTCCCTGGCCGAGGAGTTCGTGGACATCGTCAAGGAGGGTGGCGCCAAAGTCGGTGAAGTCGAGGACATTCTTTTTCATCAAAACCACCGTACCCTTGACATTGCCCTGCGCCCCGCCGATGATAGAGCCCACGGTGTCACCGATGCCGCCTACGACGGAGCCCACAGTGCTACCAATGCCGCCGACGACGGAGCCGGCAGCCTTACTGACGCCGCCTAGGATCATGTTTGCCTTGCGGTAACTAAAATGGAAGCCAAGAAGGAGGAGATCAAGGAAAAGGATGGAGGGAGGGAACTAGCTAGCCAGGCTTGCCTGCTGGAGGTGCTTCAGGGTGGCTCTTTATAGAAAGCTTCCATGATTAAGCTATTGTCCTATCCTTCCCGTGGGGAAGGTACTTTGCAAATTTTCTTTATCTTTTTCTTTTCTTACTAATTAAAATAAATGGCGCATGCACATGTCTGATCCATTAAAATTACAAAAATATCCTTCTAATTTTAAAATATTTATACTTAAAATCCAAAAAAAAATTAAGAGTATAAATTAGAGATCAAAACTTCAATTTTATTGCGAGATAGCCCAACGATCTATCTCAATCCTAACACCATTAAAACGTCCTACTTTTCATCATTCATCCATCTTAAAGTATTTTATCCTTTGTCATTCATTTAGCAATATAAATCTTAAAGTACTCCGACCACAATCATCTATTCGTATGCACAAATCTTAAAGAGATTTTATCTTTTATCATCCATTGGTTTGCATGAGTGCAAAGTACTCTATCTATGATTTATTTGCTTACACGAATCTCAAAGTGCTTCATCTGTGATCTATTTACCCATGTAGATCTCAAAGTGCTCCATTGTTTATCATTTATTTGTCCACATAAATCTTAAAGCACTCTATTGTTTATCATTCATTTATTTGTATTGATCTAAAAATACTCTATCATCAGTCATTCATCTGGATGCACAAATCATAAAGCACTCCACCCTCCATCATCTATTCCTTTGTGTACATATCTTGAAGTACTTTATCCTTTATCATCCATTCGTCGGTATAGATCTCAAAGAACTTGATTCCCTGTAATCTATCTGCTTGCACAAATCTTGAAGCGCTCCATCATCTATCATTTATCCATCTATACAGATTTCAAAGTGCTTCATCTTTTGCCATCCCTTAGTCTGTCCTCCATCATCCATCTATTTGCATAGATCTTAAAGCATTCTATTTTTTATCATCTATTAATCTACATAGATTTTAAAGTATTATATCTCTTGTTATTTATTTGCCATCATAAATCTCAAAATATTTCATTTACAATTATTCATATGTCTGCATAGATCTTAAGCACTCCATACTTTATCATTCACCAGCCCACATAGATCTTAAAAAGCTCTATTCTTCATCATTCATCTTTTTGCATGGATTTTGCAGTATTATATTTTTCATCATCCATCCATCTATATGAATCCTAAAGGACAAAGCCATTCATCCACGGGCGGAAATCTCAAAGTGCAACTTTCATCTTCTTTCAGTTTCCATCGAATCAAGAGTCCCATGCTAAATTCTTATGAAGGATGGTTATGAGATTTTATAAAAATTATTAGGTGATCTTTTTACGATAACATTCTCTAAGGAGATAGGTGATTGGATTATTTTATAATTATTTAAAATTTTGAGATCTAATTGATATGCTATAAATTTTTAGAATTTAATAAATTTAAAAAAATATTTTAATATTTTTTTTAATTTTATTAGTCATATATTTTTTTTTTCTCTTGAGCATCCAAATGTACGAAGATATTTCAAAAAAATTAAAATTAAAAAAATAAAATAATAAATAATCTAGAGAGACATACGTACAGCCAGTTGGTAAAGATGAAATAAAGAAAGTTCTCCAAAAAAAAAAAAAAAATGTTAGAATAAAAAAATCAAATAAGAAACAACCGAGAGAGATGTACAGCCACTTGGTAAAGATGAAATAAAGAAAGAAAGTTCTCCGAGATGGATAAGGGCAGACCAGCAAAAAAAAATTACCATCATTTTGTCTCTTTGCAGATTTTCTTTTCATCAAAAATAAACAATAGATGCGCATGTCTCACGATGATGGATATTTTATATTATCTTTCAAATCGATGTGAAGCACGAGCATGTGCTCTCTCAAGCATCTAAGGACATAAAAATATGAGCGAATTGTTAAAACAAAAATAAATAAATAAATAACTAAGGAACGTACTGCTATGGGTGGAGTTAAAATAGACTCAGTCTGATGCCAGGGTGGCAACTTGTGGTGCATCGTAGGAGTGCACGATCATACGATGAACGATCAGTATAGGACACTACAGCAACACACATTGTTTACTAGCCATCCATCATGTGATGGATGGCTAATATGGTACACCACATATTATAATGCATCATCTGTGTTGATGCAAGATTCTCTAGGGCACCAAGATGTTGGAGTGGACGACGAAGTTGAGTCTCCTGAGATATGATCTGTAAAAAAATTTCGACCGGAAGTTACTCCGATAGTAATCCACCGATGCTCAAATCAGAATTTTTGTTTAACAGAACGAGTAGTGTGAGAGATAAAGTAACGATCATTATAAAAAAATAGATTATTAGCGACAGCTAATTGCCGTCACTAATAGTAGAATTATTGTCGTTAATACTATTAGCGATGGACTCTTATCGCTAAAATTTGATCGAAAATAACATCATTACTAATTATCATTATTAGTGATAATAAATATTTCAATGCTAATAAAGATAATTAGCGATGATATTAGAGACAACGAAATCATCACTAATAATTTAATTTTTTTATTAATTAAAATTTTAAAAATTATTAGCGATGGTAATATCGTCGCTAATGTCATCACTAATAGTTTTTTATTTTTTTTTAAAACTATTAGCGACGATATTTGTGTTGCTAATACCGTCGCTAATAATTTTTTAAAATTTATAATTAAATATTTTAAAATCTATTTTAATCACAGTTACAAGCAATAATATTTTTTAAAATCTATCGTAAATAAAAGAATAATTATTTACTATAATCGTAAACATAAAATTAATTATATTATATTAAAAATATAAATTTTATAATTTTATACTATACAAATATCAAAATTACATACATATCCAAAAAAATATTTCATGTGAGATCCTTCTCATCGTCCTCCCCATCCTCCTCTTGCTCCTGTACGTCCTTTTTAGTAGCTGGTGGATGAGAGCCAGATGTCTCAGCATCCTGTAATGAAAAAAATAAGATATTATTTAATAAATTTTAATATAAAAATATATATATCGATACGAAGACGTATATTTTAATATATTATTTCGATTATCGAATAGATTATTCCTATATATTTCATTCGATGATATGGAACTATAGACACCCTCGATCTATTGATTGGATGGTTAGATTAAATTTTTACTCCCCAAGTCCTCTTTTTGAACTCAAGCCTAAACATATGAAGCTTCTAAATATAAAAATTTTAAATAAGTAAAGAAAATTATGGTTGGACTTACCTACTGTGATAGTTATGACAATAAGTCCAGCTGATCGCGTAGATGCAGATCCTGAAGAATCTCAATGACTATATCGCGAACGACGTCTTAGAAGCTCTAAGGTCGCTAGCTCCAAAGCCTCCACACGACTTTCTCCACATGTACATCACTGCACGTCTGGGCCGTTGAGATTTGAGAGGAGGATGTCGAAGAGCATCGAGCTGTTGGAAATTATGTCCCAAAATCAATCGTTAGTCTATTGACGGTTGAGCTTATTATTGTAATTATATATGAATTATTGAATTAATAAATATTATTTGATTTTCTCATACTGTGTACATCTTATTTTGAACTCCTGTTATGTGATGAAGTAATGCGATCGCGATGCTGTCGTTAGGACACCGTGATTATCAAATAAATTTTGACTTCAATAAAAATTAAAAATATGTAGAAAGTAGTGAGTCGGATCGAATCCACAGAGAAGGTAATATTTTGATTTGAAATCTTTGATTTTACAAAAAGAAAATAAAATTTTGGAGAAAGCAATTTAAGTCGGAAAATAAAAATTAAAAGTACAAAAAATAAATCGGATACTAAGATCTACTAACTAGATCCTAGCATCTACTTGCAATAAAAATAAATAATAAAAATTTAAAAAGTATAAAAATAAATTGGTACTAAAATCTACTAATTAGATCCTAGCATCTACGTGCAAAAAATAAAAGACAGAAATTTAAAGTACAGAAAAATAAATTTTGTATTAATTAAAATTAAAATTCAAGTATAAAGAATTTAAAAAGAATAATAAAATAAAATAAAAATAAAACTATAATAAAGATCTGAAGTTGATCAGCCAAGCCTCGTCGGAAAGATGATTGTGACCTCTCCGTCTTCCGTCGTACTCCGTAGAGCGAACCGACTTCTCTTCTTCTTTTTCTTGGATTTCTAAAGATATTTTATTTTTTTATTTTTTTATACCTTATACTCAATTTTTTTTCTCACAAAGCTTATTTCCAGATCCCCTGTTTATAGATGAATTTTTCATAATTTTTTGGTAGGAAAAGGAGTCCTAAAACCCTTAGAAATCGTATTAATCTTCTTAGGAATATTCCTGACCGTCGGATCAGCTTCGGACCGTCTAGATCTGATCAAAAATCATAGTTTTAATCTTTATCAAAGTCGGATCGAATGTCAGCCGTTGGATCTGGGTTCTGACGAAGTTTTGGCCATGGGATCGTGCAATTTAAATTCTTAACACAGTCGGGAGCATTCTCAGCCGTCTGATCACTTGATGGATTGCTTCTGGGCCATCGGATCATGCAAAAACCCCTCTTGCTGTGAGCTGTGCCTGTGGACCATGTGAAGTTTTTTGTGGACCGCACCCTGGCTCTATGGACCGACCGACCAGTCAACCGTGCATCGAAGGCTATTTTCTTTATTTTTTAGGATATTTTGGCTCCATTTTTTATCCGATTTTTACCTAAAAAATTGAAAAAAATATGCATTAAATTCTTAAAAAAATTTTCTTCATTTTGATGCTTAAATTACTCAATTAAATTAATATCTATTTTTGTATAAATATATCTAATTTCATATTTTTTTAAAAATTACTTATTTTTTAAGAAAATTCAATAAATTCATGAAATTAGAATTTTTAAGAAGATGTTAGCATCATAAATTATCAAAAATATCTTCAATAAATGTAAAAATATACCACTTATCATACTCCCCAACTTGAACTTTGCTCGTCCTCGAGTAAAGAAAGAATTTAGAATCAAGTACTGTTTAACTTAAAATCTCAAATTTCACCAAATAATTTTCAAAAGAACCACTGATGTTCAGTAAAGTATAAATGAGGTATGTCATTGGGATATTAATACTAGTCAATATAAGAGTTAAACTAAGAACACTAAATCTTTTCTGAACTTTTTCAAATTATCTCTACCTTTATCTCTAAATCATTTACCTTCACATGGACAAGTATATTATTACTTCCGTCCTTCATTTATTGATTGATTTTTTTTTTAATGTTGTACTACTATTGAGTGTCTTAACCCCTTAAACTTTCTGTTTGACCCATGTAGCGAGTTTTCAGTCAATGACTCTCAAACCAGATGGCTTTAGGGCATTAGGTATAAAATATCCCTCGAACCTACTTGCTCGAATCAAATAGGCTACGAGTTAAAACTAGCTTTACAATAAAGCTTCTTTGCCCTTCATACCTTTTGATGTGAAACTCAATGCTTGCTTAGGCAAAGAGGCTCGATTACTCAGTATGAAGTATTTGAAAAAAAAAATTTTTATTTTTTTTAAATATATGAAGAAACGTATAGTTACTTTACACAAGTCCATAAGAAGTAAACTCTTTTTTGATGCTGGTAGAAAGATTTAGAAATACTCAAAGAAAACTATTTAAGTTCTAAACTTAACTCTTTATTGAGTTTTCTTAATACTTGATCTCTCAATATCTCACAAACTCTCTGATCTGTGCATCAATTTTCTTTTAAAAATACTTGGTTTAACTTGATTCTTAAGTATAATCAGATGCTTAAATACCAAATACTAACTTACTTGAGGACTTAAAAAAAAAATTTTATTCTCCCCCCCAACTTAATCAATATTGTCCTCAATGGAGTAGGAAAAATGAACGGTGCATGTAAAGAGAAAGAAAAAGAGAGATATCACCTGATCCATAAGTCTTTTCAAAACTAATTCTCCCCCCAACTTAGCCAAGTTTATTTTCAGATTCCTACAAAAGATACAAAGCAAGACTCGATTATCCTAAACAAAATGCAAAAGAAAGCAAAGGCAAAAGCAAAAATTGAAAACTTGAAAATTGGGTTGCCTCCCAGGAAGCGCTAAGCTTACCGTCTTCAGTCAGACCATGCTGATTCTCTCACCTATCCCGTATCGAATATTGGATTGACAAATTTCAATGATTTTGGATTGCCAATCTCAAGAAGATGGCCTTTAATAAATTTCAATATTTTATTATCAATCTTCAAAAAGTATTTCACATCTTCATTTTTAATTGTAGTAAGATAATTCACAAACTCATTCATAAACCTTTGTTTATCAAGAATTTCTCCTATTTGTTCTTCTACAATGCTCATGAATTGAGTTTTTGGGTTAGGAGTTGAGTTCAACGCAATGGATACTGGAAGGGTGTCACTTAATTTTAAACATATATATTCAGATGTGATCAAGGATAATTTCAATTCTGGAGGGGATGGTGATTCTAAAGAAGAAGAACCGATTTCTAAAGCTGAAGCAAATGAAACTTTTGGTGAATATATCTCAGGTAACTCATCTGCTATCTTCTCAATATCAATTTTGAGCTCAGGTTCTTCTATCGGATTAGTCTCAATACTAACATGTTCTTTCAAATTTATATTTCGGCTAGCATCAGTACTAGCCTCACTCATCTGGTCTTGGTATGAGTCCTTAAGAATTTTATCTCTTGTAAACTCAGAGATTACTATATCAATTTTAAATTGAGGATTCTTAAGTGGAACATTGGATTGATGACTTGGTCCAGGTAGTTGGTGGATGGTTGGGATGTTTTCAAAATTCGGTATTAGTTCGTTTGGCAATCGACCTAGTTCTCTCCTCATGGTAGACTCTGTTAATTGATCTATTTGTGCTTTTAACCTAACAAGGGATTGCTGTTGGGTCATGATTATTTGTTGAAGTTGGCTAAATCTATCGTTGGCTAGATTGGTCTGTTGAGGAGGTGGGTATAACGGCTGATTGTAATAAGATATTGAGTATGCTGACTAGGCTGACCACTATTATAAGCATAATTCTGGTATGGAGGCCTACTCTAAAAGTTCTGCACAGAAAAAATTTGGGTCTGAACCTGAGTCTGTTGGGGTCTCCAAGAAAAATTAGGATGATTCTTCCAGCCTAAATTATATGTGTTAGAGAATGGATCATTGACAGATTTGGAGTAACCTTGAGCCGCTTGAACTTGTTCTTAAATAAAAGATAGAAACTGTGCAGCTGTGGGACATTCGCTCACATGATGGATCGGACTAGCACAGATAGAATAAATCTCCTGATAATTAGATGGTGGTGTGTATTGTATAGGAGATTGTTGATCTAATGCTAGGAACTGATCAAATTTCTAGGCAAGAAGGTCGACTTTATCTAATCTTTGGGCTATTAGATTCAGATCGACCTCAGGACTAGAGTTAAAATATTTGATCCCATAGAATGATGGAAACATCGATGGATTATAGATGGAAAGAATAAAATATTTCTTCATCTGTCTAGGTGGTTCTCAGAATTTTTAGCCATTTGTTTATTAAGTGTAACATGGATCAGTCATTCAATTTTAGGATTAGGTTCAACTAGGTCAGAAAAATTATACCGTGCATGTATTAGTGTAAACCCTATTATGTGTGTTGTTAAGATTTTTTTTTTTTTAAGAAGAAGGAGGAGGAGAAAAAGAAGAGAAAAGAAAGAAAAAAAAAGTTCTAAAGGTGAGATCCTTAAGAAAAGTCTTAGATCTAAAGACGTAAGATGAGCAGAATTAGTTGTGGTTAAGTGTTAATTGCAATCAAGTTAGTAAACAGTTAAACCTAGACACCTATGGATTTCTTAGACCTAACAGTTCGATGTAGAGTGGCTTAGTCTAGATACAAATTGGATTTGTTCTCACTTCCTTCAACTAGCCAGGTAAGAGGTGAGGTCATGGGGGTCCTCCCGTTGCTTGTCTTAGACACCAATTGAATTGGTCAGGTAAGCTAATGGAACCAATTAAATAACCATAAATCCACTTAGGCTAAGCCTTTGTAACCTCTAGCCTTAACACTAGTTTCAAAGATGAGTCCAAACTTACTTTGTACTTGACTTGATCACAATACTCAAACTAAACTCAATTGATCCTAGGGGCCAATGTCTACTTGATTTTAGTTAGACTAGGGTTAATGTGGGATGCTGGTTGGTTGTTTTTGGGCCAAGGGAGGGTGACGAAATTTTTACCTTATCTTGTTATGGGTGTTGCTCTTAAATTGATTTGAGATGAATATGCACAACCAAGTTCAAACAAGGGATTCTATGCAACTAAATTAGATGCATGAAACTAATAAAACTTAAAAGCTTACCTTGTCTCCAACGATCATCAAAAATAAATCTACAATGATGAATGCTTCTAAAAATTAAGTTTCTACTCTTGTCATACAATTTTTATTAGATTTTATGTGGATGAATTTTAGATTAATTAAAAAATAAATAGTAATTAATACTAAAAAAAAGTTAAGGCTAGAGTTAGGATTGATCTCACCAACTTGAAAGCTTTCTACCTTTTTTTTTTTTGAATTTTTGAATTTTTTTCTATAAAAAGATAAAAAAAAAGTTAGTAAGCAATAGTCACAAGAAAATCAAAGAAATCAAATATTAAAATTGATGCCTTCCCCGACAATGGCGCTAAAAATTGATGCGATCGTGATGCTGTCGTTAGGACACCGTGATTATCAATCAAATTTTGACTTCAATAAAAATTAAAAATATGTAGAAAGTAGTGAGTCAGGTTGAATCCACAGAGAAGGTAGGATTTTAATTTGAAATATTTGATTTTACAAAAATAAAATAAAATTTTGAAGAAAGTAATTTAAGTCAGAAAATAAAAATTAAAAGTACAAAAAATAAATCGGGTACTAAGATCTACTAACTAGATCCTAGCACCTACTTACAATAAAAATAAATAATAAAAATTTAAAAAGTATAAAAGTAAATTGATACTAAGATCTACTAATTAGATCCTAGCATCTATGTGTAAAAAATAAAAGACAGAAATTTAAAGTGCAAAAAAATAAATTTTGTATTAATTGAAATTAAAATTTAAATACAAAAAATTTAAAAGTGATAATAAAATAAAATAAAGATAAAACTATAATAAGGATCTGAAGATGATCAGCCAAGTCTCGTCGAAAAGATGGTTGATGACCTCTCCGTCTTCCGTCGTACTCTGTAGAGCGAACCGACTTCTTTCCTTCTTTTTCTTGGATCCCTAAAGCTATTTTATTTTTTTTTATTCTTTTATACCTTATACTCAATTTTTCTTCTCACAAAGCTTATTTCCAGATCTTTTATTTATAGATAAATTTTTTATAATTTTTTTGTAGGAAAAGGAGTCCTAAAACCCTTAGAAATCGTATTAATCTCCTTAGAAATATTTCTGGCCGTCGGATCAGCTTTGGACCATCCAAATCTAATCAAAAATTATAGTTTTAATCCTTATCAAAGTCAGATCAAATATCAACCGTTGGATCTGATTCTGATGAAGTTCTGGCCGTCGGATCGCGTAATTTAAATCCTTAACACAGTCGGGAGCGTTCTCAGCCATCCGATCACTTGATGGATTGTTTCTGGGCTGTTGGATCGTACAAAAACCCCTCCCTCACTGTGAGCCACGTCTGTGGACCGCGTGAAGTTTTCTGTGGACCGCACTCTAGCTCTGTGGACCGACCGACCGGTCCACCGTGCACCGACGACTATTTTCTTTATTTTTTAGTGTATTTTGACTCTGTTTTTGCTTCGATTTTTACCTAAAAAATTAAAAAAATATGCATTAAATTCTTCAAAAAAAAAAATTATTTTGGTTCTTAAATTGTTCAATTAAATTAACATCTATTTTTATATAAATATATCTAATTTTATATATATATTTTTAAAATCACTTATTTTTTAAGAAAATTCAATAAATTCATGAAATTAGGATTTTTAAGAAGATGTTAGCATCATAAATTATCAAAAATATCTTCAATAAATATAAAAATATACCACTTATCATGAAGTCCTTAAAACTATTTGATTCGATATAGGAGGATATATTATTTAGTCCTTAAACCTTTAGTTTACGATCAAATGATATACTATTATTAAGACGATAGCTATATCAAATATAGGTCATTGTGTGCCATATACGTTGGTTGTCCTCTTAACCAAGGAATGTGGAGACACTGATATAGCATGCAAGTGAGATGTAGGAGTACATCTCACTAAACGTGACCAACTGCTGAGCACTCTGTTGTTAAGAGTAGCTCACGAAGGATATAGGTATAAGTGTCCCTCTAACCTAAGATCACCATGATGACTTACAAGCAACTCACTGTGCTTTGATGTCAGACTATTTGAATTTTTAATTCAGTGATGAAAGATTTTTGGGTACAGTCAAGTACTTGAGAAGTCAGTGTGTAAGTCAAGATAGAATTGACCCCTTCGAATAAGTAGGAGTTAATATATCAGTGTGTTTTAATTCAGTAAAACCTTGATCGAGGTAATCCATGTGATAGATTTTAAAAATTAAAATACAGTGTAGATGATCATATTAGGATTGACAGTTAAACCCTAAGTCACCTTGAGCATTTGGGTCAAAGAGATGAATTATACGGTAACTATATGCCAATAGGTTCTTGAATGATGTTTCACAATCTTTCGACCTATCCGGACGTCGGGTATCATTGCTAGATGATCACTTTGATTGATATAGGAAGATTATTCCTATACTACTAGCTTAGGTTCAAACCTATGAGGTCATACTCAAAAAAAATTTCAGACTGATCATATAGCTGATCGATGATTAAGAATCGTTCTAGGATAAAACAGTCAATTCGATTGATGATTAACCCTGTGCAAAAGTTATAATAAATCAATTTGCTAATTGTTGGTGAATTGTAAGAGGATTGATTAGTAATTAGATTATCAATTAGCTCAATTTGATTGAGCATTGAGGTTTGGATCAAATCTAATTGAATTAGATTCAATTTGATTTGATCTGATTAGGTTATGAGATGACCTAATCGCTAAAGATATTCGATTCCTAATTTGATCAGAACTTGAGCTCGATTAATTTTTAATTTGATTAAAATTTAATTGAGACTATTTGCTATCTAATTAGATAAGATTTAGTGGTCTAATTGGGTCTAACCTAATTTGATTGGGTTAAGAATCTAACTGGATGAGAAAATAATTTGAATTCAAATCACTTGCACCTCCTTTCTCTGCGCCCTCTTATTCTTCACGCGAGAAAAATTTTTTATATGAATTTTTCTCATCTCCAAAAACTTTTTTATATCTATATCTAATTCTTTTTGAATTAAAAATTAGTTGGTTTAAATTTAAGTTCAAATGAGTTTGAATTTGAATGAAAATCTAGAGTCCAAATTGAGTTAGACTCTTCTCTTCATGCCATCATCTTTCTCCATGCATAAAGTATTTTTGCATGAGATTTTTTACACCAATCTAATGTTGGTTAATTTCTTTCTAAGTTCATAAGATAAGAATAAAGTTTGATTCAAAATTTAATTCAAATTTGATTTGAATTGGTGATAAAGATCAACCAATATTTGAAATTGAACTGAAACTACCTATTCTTTATCCTTATCTTCCATGAGACGCCACCCTTAAGAAGGGATCAGTTTTATGCAAGATAAGAAGTAATTTTTGGCATAAGAAATCTGAGAGGGGGCATGAAAAGTTGATAGTAGGTTGGGCTTTCATGCATGAGAAATAGAGGAAGTCTTCTTCCTCTCGGGTGTGAGGTGTCGGTTCTAGAATTTCAACTCTAGATTTTATGAAAAGAAAAATACAAGAGTGAGTCTTGTCCAATCTTCTACACTATCACCTCCTCATAAAGCTTCATCTTCTAATCTAGAAGAATCCAAGAGATCCAAAGAAAAGAGCTTGGATCAACTATCCAGAGCTTTCGACACGAGCTAGCACTCCTACGAAGGAAGATCCGATCAGGACTTCGAGTGGACAAACTGTAGAGACTAGATGACCTGTGCGGATACTCGATATTAGCAAGAGCTTCATACCATGCCTATCAGTAGTGGAGATCATCGATCCATGAAAAAGTGATGAGTTCTGAAATCAACCGATATGATCTAAAAGTTAGATCAGATTTAGGACATCGATGTGATCGATGTTGTTTCTATTTTATATCAAATTTTGTATATAAATTTTTTATATCATAGATTCTTAATGATAGTTTATATCTAATTTAAAGTATATTTAAAAGATTAAATTATTTAATCTTTTATTATTCTACTATAAAAATTTTAAAAATACATGCTTTGAACTATCCATTTTTTTCTTCAATTGGTATCAGAGCGGAGTTTCTTATGACATAATTTTTTTTACATATAACCTGATATTACATGTATTTAGATCTATAATTTAATTTAGATTAGATCTGATATGTGATATTTAGATCTAAAATTAATTATAGATCTGATCGCACAAACTGATATAAGTAAGGTTTACTCCTTACAGTGCAAAGGTTGTCCTAGTTTGTGCTGATCTTTATAAAATTTAATTTTAATTATTTAGATTAGATCTAAATAATTAATTTAGAATCTGAGTAATATAGTAATCTAATTGAATAGATTCTCATAGCTGTTCGGTCCTAAGAGAAATCAGGATTTTGCAACTCTATTTATCCATTCGATGGGATCTCCTATAGCGTGTAGGAGTGCTATACGATCTTTTTCATGATGATGAATAATAAAAAAAAATTTAAAATTTTATTTTAGATCTGAAATAATATATATTAGATCTAAAATTAGTATCTTGATCATTAGATGATTGATTATAAAAATATTTTAAAAAATTAAAAATTATTTTCAAACATCGAACCCGAACCCATGTCAGCCCAAAACTTAATTGAAAATTAAGCGATCTAGATTTGAGAATCAAAGATCTAAGTCATTCATTTCATAATTCATGGATTAATGGGTTAGCTCGAGTCAAGTTCATTTAACTGGGTCAGACCTAGGGTTAGAAATCATTGATAATTGACTATGTTAGTAATTGATCTAATCTAATTAAAAGTTAATTCTGATTGGGTCAATTTCTTCTCTTGATCAATTTCAATAGTTATAGTTGATCAAATCCATATCTTTGATTAGACCAATATAGACTTTGATCGTAACTCTGTGATCGAATTCAAATCTATAAGTTGATCAAATTGAAAATGACTAACCAGTTGGTGTCTTAGGTAAGTATGGCAGCTTTAATCGGTGGTTATTAATTGGGAGCTATTCGCATAGATTGAATTTATGTCGAGTTAATGATATATCCCTCCTACCAATCTCACTTACTTGACCAACATGGTGAATCATGTTTTGATTAGATCACTTAATGATTGGGGTTGACTCATGCTAACTAGAAAATCAATATGACTGATTTAGGTGCCCCTAGTTCAACTTGTCTTGAGTCTTCTTTATGACTTGGTGAAGTCAGTGGGAGGATTCATGACTGGTTGGCTGGATCAGCTTATGCCTGATCCTCTTTAATCTGACTTGGTGAAGTCAGTGGAAGGATTAAGATTAACTGATCAAGTCTTTTCTCATCTCTCAATTCAACTAATTAAATTCTCTAAAATTGTTAGGCCTCTAAAATAAAATAGTTATGATGATAACTAGATCATAGCCTTCCATTAGTTAAATGATAATGAGTCCAATAGTTTAAATGATTATTGGAGGCACCACACACCTGGTGCTCATCTGGCTATCGAAATTATCATTCATAATATATTGATTTAGTTGTATCTTTCTGATGATGGTCAGGTTGGTCGAGCCACACTCAGGTCTGGTCACTCGTTTATCAGGTGCACTAAATTCTGGTATGTTAATGGTTGGACCTAATCAAAAATTTCAATGGAGGTGCTACACACCTACTGAAGAGGTGTCTGGGGCAAAATTAAATGTTAAAAATTATTTAGTAGAATAATTGATTAAGAACCTACCCATGGGTGCATAAGCATTGGCTGAGCCACACTCGGACCCATGTACAGTCCATATGAATTCTAGTATCCACTAAGAAATTAGAGTAATTCTTCGAATTAGAAGTAGAGGCTATCAATTCGAAAAAAATAGTGGAAGAACTTTTAGACTAAAATCCATATCTTTAGGCTTCATCAATTCATAGACTAATTAAGTTTTGATTTTTCTTTTGCTATTATGGCTACCATCTTGTCGCTCCGATTGTTATTAAATAGTGATAAATTGATGAGACCAAATTTTGATAGTTGGTATCGAAAGCTTAAAATAGTTCTGAAGCACGAATGGATCTTATACGTATTGATAAATCCGACACCCAAAAAATCAGCTCCGAACGTGTATAGCACGATCAGAGATACTTATCAGAAGTGGCTTAACGATCGAACTTTAGTTCATTGTATTATGCTTGCCGTAATGAATGATGAGTTCAGCCATCGTTTCGAGAATGTTCAACCATAGGATATGTTGCAAATGTTGAACGAGTCTTTTGGCACACCCGATGACGTTGAGAGGCACAAGACTAGTTGTGCCATCTTCAATGCTAGAATGAGGGAAGGAGCATCGGTCATCGATCATGTACTATACATGATCGAGATGATTGAGTGCTTAAGCAAGCTCGACTTTCTCTTGCATGAGCAGTTGGGGAAAGATGCCATTTTGAACTCTCTGCCCAAGTCTTACCTCCTTTTTCTTACTCATTTTCGAATGACAAAATCTATGATCAACTACCACGGTTTGTTGGGGTTGCTGCAGAATTTTAAGAAGGATCACCAACTCCATAAGAAGTCGGTGAATGTAGTGGGTGTTGAAAAATGTGTCCTAAAGTCAATCATCTAGGTTGTAGATGATTGTGCTCTATATAAGTATATGAATTATAGAATGATAAATGTTATCTGGCAGATTCATCATAAGGAATATATCTTCTAAAATAGAACTGATATGTTATGATGAAGTCCTTAGAACTACTTTCAAATTGATAAAGGAAGATTTATCATGTGGTTCTTAAATCCTGCTTACGACCAAATGATACAATTGTTACAAGGACAATAATTATATTAAGTGTAGGTTATTGTATACCATATTAGTTGGTTGTCCTCTTAACCAAGACGTGTAGTGATACGGATATGGCATACGGGTGATATGTAAGAGTACATTTCACTGAGGTGACCACTTCTGGAATACTCTGCTGTCAAGGGTTATTCTGATGGGATATAAGTATATGTGTCCCTCGGATCTGAGGCTGTCTCGGTGACTTGCAAGCAACTCACTGTGCTTTGGTGTCGGATTATCCAAATTTTTAATTCGATGATGGAAGATTTTTAGGTACAGTCAAATACTTGTGAAGTCTTAGTGCGAGTCAAGATGGGATTTATCACTTCGAGTAAAATTGAAGATGATACATTATTGTGTTTCAATTCAACAAAATTTTGGTCAAAGTAGTCCTAATGAAGAGTCACAGGATTTTTAAGGTTGAGACACAATATGGACCACTCTTTCTGGGTTGACAATTTACCCTTAGTCATCTTTGAGCATCAAGTGTCAAAGGGATGAATTATATAGTAACTATATCCACATAGGTTCTAGAATGTTGCTAGACATACATTCGGCCTATCCGAACGTCGGGTCCCATTGCTAGAAGGTTACATCGATTAGTACAAGAATTATTCTTGTGTTACTGATTTATTTTCGAATCTATGGGGTCATACACATAGAAGTACTAATTTGATCAAATGGCTGATCAACAATTATGAATTGTTGAAAAGTTTAATTATCAATTTGATTGATGATTAATCTTATGCAAAGATTATAATAAATTATTTATTAATAATTAGTAAATTAAAAAAATAATTAATTAATAATATGATTATTAATAAGCTCAATTTGATTGAGCAATGGAGATTGGATTAGATCTAATTGAATTGGATTTAATTAGATTGGATTTGGATTAATTGGATGCAGTCCTATTAAATAACAGGGCCTATTCCAATTAATCTTAGGGATGCATGAATATATATTTTATAGGCTTGGATTGGATCTAACCTTATTTGATAATAGGCTTTGATTGGATCAAACCTCATTGGATAATAGGCTTGATTGGATCAAGCCCTATTATCAAAATAGCTTCCCTGAATTCTTCAAGAATCAATCCCTGGATCAATGGGATTTTCATCTAACTAATTGTGATTCAATTGGAGCCTAATAATTGGGCTAAGACTCAATTAGTTAGTTTGTTATAACTAATTTCTAAGTTAGTTAGGATTGGATCTAAGAATTAGTTAGGAATTGAACCAAAATCTTGAATCCTATTGGGAATAGGACTAAACCCAAACCCCATGTGATATTTATCTACGCACCCCATTCTCTTTTTAACATAAAAAATACCTAACGCCCCATATGAGCTGCCGCCCCCTTCTCCTCTTTTTCTCCCATATGTGAAGAGAAAGGAGGTGTCCCTCCTTGGTTGCCACCCCAAAAGAAAAGAAAAGGAAAGGAGGGGGCGTCCAAGGGTTGGACGCCCCAACATCCTACATGCCAAGATCCTATTTCTCCTCTTCTTTTGGTATATTTTTTAATCTTTTTCTTGCTAATTTTTAGATATTGAAAAGATACTTTTCTATTGATTATACAATAGAAAATTAGAGAAGAAAAATTTTTTTCAAGAAGAGAAAGATCAAGAAAGAAGAAGGACCTTCTTTCTTATGTGCAGCCTTAAAGAAGAAGGAGTTCTTTTTTAAAATTTTTTTAATTTTTTTTAAATAAAAATTAGATTAGATCTAATTTTTAACATATAGATTTAGAGAAAAAATATCAAAAAAAATTTGGTTTGATTTTGAGGCTTCTTGAAGTTTTAGATCAAGAAAGAAGATGGGTCTTCTTTCTTGCATGCAGCCTTGAAGAAGAAGGAGTTCTTCTTTTATATATTTTTTTATTTTTTTTTAAATAAAAATTATATTAGATCTAATTTTTAATATAAAAATTTTAAAAAAAAATACCAAAAAAATTTGATAAGATGTTTAGGGCTTTCTTGAGTTCTTGATTAAGAAGAAAAGGGGAGAAGAAGAGAGAAGAACGGCTCTTCTCTTGGATTTTTCTAGATCTTAAGATTTTATATAATTTTTAATATAAAAAATTAGATTAGATCTAATTTTTATCATAAAAAATTAGAGAAAAAAAGTTCTTCTCAAGGGCATGAAAGAAAGAGAAAAAAATTCTCTCTTATACATGGAAAATTGAGAAGAAAGGGTTCTTCTCTTGATCTCTATTGTAGAGATCAGATGTATGGATCCAAGAAGAAAAAGAGAGGGTCTCCTTATTCTTTAATTCTGTCATGTTCCTCTCAAATCAGTCAAAGGATGGTGTCTTCATGAGCTAGCACTCCCGAGGAGATCGATCAGTACGAGGACTTCGTGTGGATACCCGTAGAGGTCGGATGCGTGTGCGGCTGCCAAGCATCATGAAAAATTATCTACCATAGATTTTGGATACGGTGATCTGCTATTTACACTCAGATATGAGATTTTGATCTCCATTAATTTTTAGATGTAATCTAAATATGAATTAGATATGATCTAATTACACTTAGATATATTCAGTATATGTTGATTTTAAATTTCAGATGTACATACATGCATATTAGTTCATGTCATAGATCCTATATGGTGATTTAGATTTGATCTAAGCATGAATTATAGATTAAATTATTTAATCTACATATGCTCCACTGTAAAATTTTAAAAATATATGCATATCACCCACCACGCTTCCCATCAAATGGTATCAGAGCCAGGTTCATTATGACATAAACATATATGCATGTAGAGTTAAAATCTAGATTTAGCAATACATGAGATATGTTATGATCTGATTTTAGATACTATCTAATATAAAATCAAATCTAATACAATTTAGATTTGATCTAAATTTTTGCATATATGATATGTGAATAAGATTAGATGTTCTGAGTAGCAAAGTACTCAGATTGAGTAATCATTAGGCCGTCCGATCATAGTAGCAAGTAGGGTTACATGACCCTCTCTTTTCTTTCAATGGGGTGCTCTTCATGGCGTGTAGGAGTGCCACTGTGAGGTCCCATGAAGAAGAAAGCGAAAAGAAAAAACTTACTTTCTTACAATATCCTAGATCTTGAAACCTTAGGTGTTGTTGTATGTGATACAAGTTGCGAAGAAACTAGTTACATCTAATCTTGATTAATCAAAATTGTTTTGATTAAAAATCATGAAAATTTTGATGTGATCTAAAGAATTTTGTGATTTAATGTAAAAGGTTTACATAAGAAATTATTTCATAACCTTAATCCATATTGATGCTATACTTAATTAAGAATTAAAAAATATATTTTAGATCTAGAATTGTAATTAAAGATCTAATGATATTGCATAAAACATGAGGCATGGGATAGCTCAAATTAGATCCTTTAATTGGGTTAGACCTAAAGTTAAAATCAAAGACTCAAATAGAATAAAAAGAGTAGTTGATCCAATCTAACCAATAGTTGATTTAGATTAGATCAAGGATACTTTAGATCAAAAACAACAGTTGTAGTTGATCGAGTCCATATCTTTGATCAAACCAAATAGATCTTGATTCAGGCTCAAAGGTTGAGCCTGAGTCATTAGACTGATTAGATCACTAGGTGACTTGAGTTGACCCATGTTGTTAAGGTTAATCAATATGACTGATTTAGGTACCCTAGACTGACTTGTCTCTAATCCTTTTCATGACTTGGTTAAGTCAGTGGAAGGATCTACGACATGCCGGTTGGACCCACTAGTCACTAATCCTTCTCATGATTTGGTGAAGCCAGTGGGAGGATTATGACTTGTAGGTCGACTGATGTCCTCTAAGATATATTAACCAAATCTTCTAAATTATTAGGTCCATAAAATGAGCTAGTTATGGAGATAACTAGATTATAGCCTCCCATTAAGGTACGTGATAATAAGTCCAATATCCCAAATAGGTATTGGAGGCACCACACGCCTGGTGTCTATTATGTATTGAAATTATCATTCATTATATGATCATCTTGTTGTACCTTCAGACCAATGCTCAAGTTGGTCGAGCCATACTCAGGCCTGGATATCTATTTTATTGGATGTACTTGATGTTGTTATGTTAATGGTTGGACCTAACTAGGATTTTTAGTGGAGGTGCCACACGCCTATTGAAGAGATGCCTGAGATAAAATCTAATTTTTAAAAATTATTTAAAAAAATAATTGATTGTGAACCTACCTATGGATGCACTAGGGTTGGTCGAGCCACACTCGGATCTGAATGCAGTCTGTGTAGATTCTAGTACCTGCTAAAGAATTAAAGTAATTTTTCAGATTAGAGGTAGAGGCTATCAATTCGTATAAAATAGTGAAAGAATCTTTAGACTAAAGTCCAAGTCTTTAGGCTTAAAATAATTCATATACTAAAGATCAATTATTCTCTTTTTAGAAATGGCTAGAAAATTATCACTCTATTTATTGTTAGATAGTGACAACGTTATCAAACCTAACTTCGATAGCCAGTATCGAAAGTTGAATATAGTTTTTTGAGTAAATTAATCAAGAAGTCTCAGACTAATCCAAACAGACTTAAAAGAGAAATCAATAAATGGTTGCTGGTCAAAATGTTATGTGATAACTCCTTGAAGTTTCTCAGTTTGTAATACTACTATCTGGGTATAGGATACCGATAGTGCAAGTCATGTTTGCAAATAGTTATAAAATACTTTAGGATAGTAAAATATTTGAAAAAATGGTAAGAGACTCCTAAATGTAAGACATAGAAATCTGTTCTAGTCTTAACATTAAGAATCATCGAACTTATTTTCAACCCTGAAGATATTTTTTTAATGATTGTCACTATTGTCCAATCTTATTGATGGTGTCAATAAGTATGATTATTGTAATATCATTGTAAATGATACTAAAATAATGAGTAGATAATTGAAAATGACATAAACTCATTACCATAATCTGTTAGTGTAAAATACACATCTGACTAGCATCCTAGATTAGACAATGGCATCGAAGTCTATTTTTGGTATAGTTGACTTATTCATCTTTTATTGGAAAGGATAAATAAGCCAGCAATGTTCTAAGTTATGGTATATATTGATGTATTTACACTCATGAACATTAATGCCAGAAGAGGGCTTACTACTTCATTAAAATCTCTGATGACCTATCTTTGTATGGGTGTGTCTTGCTTGTAAAGCATAAATTCAAATCAATTAAAAATATTCAAATGATTCTATAATGAGATAGAAAAATAAACTACAAAGAGTATTAGAATTCATCGATTTGACTGATGAAGTGAATACCTTTACCGTAAATTTTGACATATCTTCGAGAAAATTAGATTCTCTCTTAATGAACCTCTTTTGAGACATCATTATTTAAAAAGATATCCAAAAAGAGGAATTGAATCTTGTTAGACATGGTTCGATCCACTATGAAATTTGCTGGTCTAACTGAAGTCATATTTTAGAGACTACTTGATATGTGCTCGAGAACGTTCTGAGCAAATCGATCACAAAACTTCATATGAGATATGGACTTGGATAATTTGATACTCTCTTACCTTAGAGTTTGCAGTATCGAATTTATGTGAAATGTTCACTAATCGATTAGCTTGGATCTTGGTCTGATAAATTTCATTTAAGGATAATTCTTCTACCTCCTAATGGACATGAGATGTTCATGAATCTTAAGGTATTCCTTTTGGAAAGGAAGTTTTTTGATGAAGGAACTAATGCCTTTAAGAGCAAGCTTAATAAAGCTTGATAAGTAGGAGAACCAACTCTAATACAAACCAACAAAACCGAAATTGATTAGATCAAATCCAAAACCCGATATAAAGGCATTCTAGAATAGATACAGTAGAGAACCGTATCAGCCGAACAGATGCTTCAATTTTTAGATTTGAGATAGAGATTTGATCTCCCATACGGATGCAATACAAGGATCTAACATTGAGAAGTGGCTTGGAACCATTAAATCTGAAATAAAGTCCATAAAGATCAACAGTGTATGGACATCCATTGGTTCACCTGAAGGGGTAAGACCCATAAGGTATGAGTGGATTTTAGATGGATAAGAGGCACAGATGGAAAGGTGGAGACCTATTAATTCTATCTGATTGTCAAATGATTTCATAAAAGTTATAGTGTTGACTATGATGAGATGATTTTCTTATGACAATCCTCAAGTCCATTTAGATTGAATCAAGCTTTCCAGAGTTAGAATATATATTTTGAATATATGGCTTCGTTAAGAATGAAGCAGAATCTTGTATGTACAAATGGGCTAATAGTTCTGTAAAACTATTTTTTATGCTATTTAGATGAAATTCTCTTAATCAGAAATGACATCCCTACATTATAGGGAATAAAAGCTTGGTTGTCATCTCTATTCTCCATAAAGATTTAGAAGGTTATGAGAACCATCCTTAAATATTTATGAAATATTAAGAACCAATGGCTTATTTATGGAGAATCTGACTTAAACCTGTGAAATACTGATTCCAATTTTTAGTCGAATGAGAATGATAAAGTTGTGTTAGATTGTGTTTTTATCCTAAAAAGATGAGCAACATGCTGGAAAGGTTTCATGCAATAGTTAGCAGCCAATTTTATTTGCAATACGGAGTTCTTTGTAGTATTTGATGCTAGTAAAGAAGTTTGGTTATGAAAATTCATCAGCGAGCATGGAGTGGCACCCTCCATTGATGATCTAATCTTTCTATATTGACAGCAATACTGGAGCCATAGCTCAAGCTAAAGAATTGATGTTCAATCTGTGAACCAAACACCTTTTGTATTGCTATCAACTTGTTTGATAAAATCAAAATAAAATCAACTTTAGGAAGATCGACTGAAAGAAGAACTTGATCGACCCATTGACTAGAGCAATCGGATCTAATGAGTTCGATGATTTAAAATGGAAGATGGATATTTGATACCAATCTGATTGGCTTTAGTCCAAGTGGGAGTTATTGAGAAATGTGTCTTAAAGCCAATTATCTAGATTGTAGATGATTGTGCTCCATATAAGTATATGAATTATAGAATGATAAATGTTATCTGGCACATTTATCATAAGGAATATATCTTCTAAAATAGAACTCATATGTTATGATGAAGTCCTTAGAACTACTTTCAAAATGATAAAGGAGGATTTATCATGTGGTTCTTAAATCCTACTTGCGACCAAATGATATAATTGTTACAAGGACAATAATTGTATTAAGTGTAGGTTATTGTATACCATATTAGTTGGTTGTCCTCTTAACCAAGACGTATAGTAACATGGATATGGCATACGGATGATATGTAGGAGTACATTTCACTGAGCATGATCACTTTCGAAGTACTCTGCTATCAAGGATTGCTCTAATGGGATATGGGTATATGTGTCCCTCGGATCTAAGGCTGTCTCGGTGACTTGCAAGCAACTCACTGTGCTTTGATGCCAGACTACATGAATTTTTAATTCGATAACGAAAAATTTTTGGGTACAGTTAAGTACTTGTAAAGTCTGAGTGCGAGTCAAGATAGGATTGACCATTCCAAGTAAAATTAAAAATGATACATCATTATGTTTCAATTCAGTAAAACTTTGGCCAAAGTAGTCCTAGTGAAGAGTTACAGAATTTTTACGGTTGAGACATAATGTGGACCACTCTTTCTGGGTTGACAGTTTACCTTTAGTCATCCTTGAGCATCAAGTATCAAAGAGATGAATTATACAATAACTATATCCACATGGGTTCTAGAATGTTGCTAGGCATACATTCGGCCTATCTGGACGTCGAGTCCCATTGCTAGATGGTTACATCGATTAGTACAAAAATTATTCTTGTGCTACCGGCTTAGCTTTGAATCTATGAGGTCACACACATGGAAATACTTGTCTGATCAAATGGCTGATCAATAATTATGAATTGTTGAAAGATTTAATTATCAATTTGATTGATGATTAATCTTATGCAAAAATTATAATAAATTATTTACTAATAGTTAGTAAATTAAAAAAATAATTAATTAATAATATGATTATTAATTAGCTCAATTTGATTGAGCAATGAAGATTGGATTAGATCTAATTGAATTGAATTCAATTAGATTGGATTTAGATTAATTAGATGCAGCTCTATTAAATAACAGGGCCTATTTCAATTGATCTTAGGGATGCATAAATATGTATTTTATAGGCTTGGATTGGATCTAACCTTATTTGATAATAGACTTTGATTGGATCAAACCTTATTTGATAATAGGCTTGATTGGATCAAGCCCTATTATTAAATAGCTTCTCTGAATCCTTCAAGAATCAATCGCTGGATCAATGGAGTTTTCATCTAACTAATTGTGATTCAATTGGAGCCTAATAATTAGGTTAAGACTAAATTAGTTAGTTTGTTATAACTAATTCTTAAGTTAGTTAGGATTGGGTCCAAGAATTAGTTAGGAATTGAACCAAAATCTTGAATCCTATTGGGAATAGGACTAAATCCAAACCCCATGTGATATTTATCTATGCGCCCCATTCTCTTTTTAACGTGAAAAATACCTAACACCCCATATGAGCCACTGCCCCTTTCTCCTCTTTTTCTCCCGTACGTGAAGAGAAAGGAGGCGTCCCTCCATGGTTGCCGCCCCAAAAGAAAAGAAAAGGAAAGGAGGGGGCGTCCAAGGGTTGGACGCCCCAACATCCTACACATCAAGATCCTGTTTCTTCTCTTCTTTTGATATATTTTCTAATCCTTTTCTTACTGATTTTTAGATATTAAAAAGAGACTTTTCTATTGGTTATACAACAGAAAATTAGAGAAGAAAATTTCTTCCCAAGGAGAGAAAGTTCAAGAAAGAAGAAGGGTCTTCTTTCTTGCGTGCAGCCTTGAAGAAAAAAGTATTCTTCTTCCAATTTTTTTATTTTTTTTAGATAAAAATTAGATTAGATCAAATTTTTAACATATAAATTTAGAAAAAAAATATTAAAAATAATTTGGTTTGGTTTTGAGGCTTCTTGAAATTTTAGATCAAGAAAGAAGATGGGTCTTCTTTCTTGCACGCAGCCTTGAAGAAGAAGGAGTTCTTCTTCTATTTTTTTTTATTTTTATCTAAAATAAAAATTAAATTAGATCTAATTTTTAACATGAGAATTTGGATAAAAAATACTAAAAAAATTTGGTTGGATATTTGGGGCTTTCTTGAGTTCTTCATCAAGAAGAAAAAGGGAGAAGAAGAGAGAAGAACGATTTTTCTCTTGGATTTTTTTGGATCTCAAGATTTTATATAATTTTTAATATAAAAAATTAGATTAGATCTAATTTTTATCATAGAAAATTAAAGAAAAAAAGTTCTTCTCAAAGGCGTGAAAGAAAGAGAAAAAGGTTCTTTCTTATAGATGAGAAATTGAGAAGAAAGGGTTCTTCTTTTGATCTCTATTGTAGAGATCAGATGCATGGATCTAGAAAGAAAAGGAGAGGGTCTCTTTATTCTTCAATTTCATCATGTTCTTCTCAAATTAGTCAAAGGATGGTGTCTTCGTGAGCTAGCACTCTCGGAGAGATCGATCAGCATGAGGACTTTATGTGGATACCTGTAGAGGCCGGACGCGAGTGCGGCTACCAAGCATCATGAAGAATCATCTATCATAGATTTTGAATGCGGTGATCTGCTATCCGTACTCAGGTATGAGATTTTGATCTCAATTAATTTTTAGATGTAATCTAAATATGAATTAGATATGATCTAATTACACTTAGATATATTCAGTATATGCTGATTTTAGATTTCAGATGTACATACATGCATATTAGTTCATATCATAGATCCTATATGGTAATTTAGATTTGATCTAAGCATGCATTATAGATTAAATTATTTAATCTACATATGATCCACTGTAAAATTTTAAAAATACATGCATATCACCCACCACGCTTTCCATCAGTAGGAGGGTCATCTTCTGGATGTCGACCCTTTAAAAAAGAAAAGAAGAACAAGAAGAACAAGAAAAGGATGAAAAGTGCTGGGGCACCCCAGTCCAGTCAGACCAAGAAACTCAAGTTCGATCAGAGTGAAGCAGAATGCTTCTACTATAAGAGGCAGGGGTACTGGAAGAGGAATTATCCTTAGTACATTGCCTCCTTGGATCCGAACAGGCTGAAAAAGAAGTAAGTTGTTATCGGACAAGTTAATTATATGATGATACCTTGTAATTTTTTAATTTATGATTCTACTACATGAGTATTAGATATTGAAAGTCTTTTTAATATTTATAATTCGTTATAGGGTTTGCAGGTCAGTAGGAGATTTGAAGAAGGTGAAAGATTCCTCAATATTGGAGATGGAAGATTAGTTTCAGTTCTAGCGTTAGGGATTATTAAGCTTGTATTCAAGTCGAATATAATTATTCTCAGTAAATGTCACTTTTGTTTTTCTTTTTTATTGAACATTATTTCTATAAGCCTCTTGGCCATGTATGATTATGAAATTTTAATAAAAAAATAATTTTAATATTATTATGAATGGTGTTAATGTGATGAATGGACAGTTGAATAATGGTATTTACATATTATCATAATCTGTTAATATAATGCACACATCCAGCAAACACTCTAGAATTAGTGATGTCTCTGATATCTACCTTTGGCACTATAGGTTAGGTCATGTTAACAAGAATAGAATAAATAGATTGACACAAGAGAGAATCTTCGAAGTCAGTGATTGTGAATCACTTTCAATCTGTGAGTTCTGTCTTCTTAAAAAAATGACCAAGTCACCTTTTACTAGAAAAGGTGAGCAAGCGAGTGATGTTCTAAGTCTGATACATACTGATATATGTGGATCGATGAACACTAGTACCAGAGATAGATATTATTATTTTATTATACTTACAGATGAACTATCGAGGTATGGGTAAATTTACTTAATGACACATAAGTCAGAATCATTTGAAATGTTCAAATGATTCCGTAATGAAGTAGAAAAATAAACTAGAAAGAGTATTAAAACTCTTCGATCCGACTGAGGAGAATACTTCTCTGATGAGTTTCTGACATACTTAGAAGAAAATAAGATTTTCTCGCAATAAACTCCTCCAAGAACACTACAGCATAATGGTGTATCAGAAAGGAAGAATCGAATCCTGTTATACATAGTTTGATCCATGATGGGCTTTGCAAGTCTGTCGATCTCCTTTTAGGGATATGCACTCGAGTCAGCTTATTATATTTTAAATAAAATTTTAAGTAAATTCATAAGTAAAACATCACATGAGATGTGGATAGGGCGTAAGCCAGTACTCTCTCATCTTAGAGTTTGGGGATGTCCGGCTTATGTCAAATATTTGAAAACTGACAAGCTTGAACTTAGATCTGACAAATGTCTATTTGTAGGGTACCCAAAAAAAATCAAGGGATATTACTTTTACCTTGCTGATGAATAGAAGGTGTTCGTCAATAATAGAACAGTCTTTCTAGAAAAAGAGTTCCTTGAGGAAGGAACTAATGCCTTAAAGATTAAACTTGATAAAGTTCGATCGGTAGAAGAACTGACACAATCTAGTAAACTCATAGAGTTGAACTTGATTAGATCAAATCTGAAACCTATTGTAGAAATATCTTTAAGGAGATCCAGTAGAGTACCGTATCAACCAGATAAATACTTCTTATTTTGGGATGATGATCCAGTTGAACTCGATTAGAATAATGAGGATCCGATCATCTATATGGATGTGATACAGAGGTCTGACTCTGATAAGTGGCTGAAAGTCATGAAATTTGAAATAGAGTCCATGAAAGTCAACAATGTATGGATATTGGTTGACCCACCTGAAGGGGTAAACTCATAGGGCTAAGTGGATCTTCAAAAGAAAGAGGGGTGTAGACGGGAAGGTGGAGACCTATAAAGTCTGTCTGGTTATCAAAGATTACCGTTAGCATTATAGTATTGACTATGATGAGATATTTTTTTCTGTGGCAATGCTCAAGTCTATTCGGATCATGCTTGCGATAGCAGTATATTTGGACTATGAAATCTGACAAATGAATATAAAAATAGCCTTCTTAAATAGAGACCTGAAAGAAGAGGTGTATATGATACAACCTGAAGGTTCATATCCATAGATGAGTCTAAGGTGTGCAAGCTTCAGAGATCCATTTATGGACTTAAGCAGGTATTTCGGAGTTGGAACATGCATTTTGATAAAGTTATCAGAACGTATGGCTTCATTAAGAATGGAGAGAAACCCTGCATATATAAGTGGGTTAATAACTTGATGATAGTATTTCTTATTTTGTATATGGATGATATTCTCTTAATTGGGAATGACATCCCTGTATTACAGAAAATAAAAATTTGATTGTCATCACAGTTCTCCATGAAAGACTTGGGAGAAGCATCCTTCATCCTTGGGATGAAGATCTGTAGAGAGAGATCTAAAAGATTGCTTGGATTATCTCAGTCAATGTACATTGATACTATGCTGAAAAGGTTTAGTATAGAGAATTTTAAGAAAGAGTATCTTTCGATAGGGCAAAGAATTTTTCTCTTGAAGAGTGATTGTCTGATAATTCTTCAAGAGAGAGAGCATATGAGTAGAATTTCATATGCTTCGACAGTGGGATCTATTATGTATGCTATGATATGTACGCAATCGAATGTGGTATACTCACTAGAGGTAGTAAGCAGATACTAATCCGATCCAGGTAAGAACCACTGGAAGATCGTAAAGACCATCCTTAAGTATTTGAGAAATACTAAGGATTAGTGGCTTATCTATAGAGAATCTGACTTAAAACTTATGGAGTTTACCGACTTCAATTTTTAATCGGATCATGATGATAGTAAGAGCGTGTCAGGATATATTTATACAATGAATGATGGAGCAATCTACTAGAAGAGTTTCAAGTAGCATACTGTGGCCGACTCTACCTGCGAGGTGGAATATATCACAGCATCCGATGCTGTGAAAAAAATTGTGTAGTTATGAAAATTCATTAACGAGCTCAGAGTGGCACCCTCCTTTGATGGCCCCATCTTGTTGTACTACGACAGTACTGGCGCCATTGCTCAAGCAAAGGAATCAAAGTCACATCAGCAGATCATGCACATTCTGTGTTGCTACCACCTAGTCCGAGAGATCATGGATTGAGGTGATATCGAGCTTCAGAAGATTGACGAAAAGGAGAACCTGACCGACCTATTTACTAAAACCTTCGGTGTCAAGGAGTTCGAAGACTATAAGTCAAAGATGGATACACGATACTGTACCGATTGATTTTAATCCAAGTGGGAGTTGTTGGGAATTATGTCCCAAAACTAATCGTTAATCTACTGATGGTTGAGCTTATTATTGTAATTATATATGAATTATTAAATTAATAAATATTATTTGATTTTTTCATGACTATATACATCTTATTTTGAGCTTCTGTTATATGATGAAGTCCTTAGGACTATTTGATTCGATATAGGAGGATATATCGTTTAGTCCTTAAACCTTAAGTTCACGATCAAATCATATATTATTATTAGGACGATAGCTATATCAAGTATAGGTCGTTATATGCCATGTACGCTGGTTGTCCTCTTAATCAAAGAATGTGAAAATACTGGCATGGCATGCAAGTGAGATGTAAGAGTACATCTCACTGAACATGACCAACTACCGAGCACTCTGCTGTCAAGAGTAGCTGACGAAGGATATGGATATAAGTATCCCTCTAACCTGAGATCACCAAGGTGACTTACAAGCAACTCACTGTGCTTTGATGCCAAACTATCTAAATTTTTTAATTCAGTGATAAAAGATTTTTGAACACAGTCAAGTATTTAAGAAGTTGGTATGTGAGTCAAGATGGAATTGACCCCTCCAAATAAGTAGGAGTTAATGTATCAGTGTGTTTTAATTCAGTAAAATCTCGATCGAGATAATCCATGTGATGGATTTTAAAAATTAAAATATAATATGGATGACCATATCAGGGTTGATAGTTAAATCCTAGGTCACCTTGAGCATTTGGATCAAAGGGATGAATTATATGGTAACCATATGCCAATAGATTTTTAAATGATGCTTCGCAATCTTTTGATCTATTTGGACATCAGGTATCATTGCTAGATGGTCACTTTGATTGGTATAGAAAGATTATTCCTATACTACTGGCTTAAGTTCGAACCTATGGGGTCACACTCAAAAATTTTTTTTTGACTGATCCTATGGCTAATCGACGATTAAGAATCATTCTAGGATAAAACAGTCAATTTGATTGATGATTAATCCTGTGCAAAAGTTATAATAAATTAATTTGCTAATTGTTGATGAATTATAGGAGGATTGATTAGTAATTAGATTTTTAATTAGCTCAATTTGATTGAGCATTGAGGTTTGGATCAAATCTAATTGAATTAGATTCAATATGGTTTGATCCGATTAGGTTATAAGATAACCTAATCACTAAGGATGTTTGATTCCTGATTTGATCAGAACTTGAGCTTGATTAATTTTTAATTTAAAAATTTAATCGAAGCTATTTTCTACCTAATTAGATTAAGTTTAGTGGTCTAATTGGGTCTAATCTAATTTGGTTGGGTTAACAATCTAATTGGATGAGAAAATAATTCGAATTCAAATCTCTTGCACCTCCTTTCTCTGTGCCCTCTTATTTTCATATGACAAAAAAATTTTCCATAAATTTTGTTTATGTCTAGAAGCTTTTTCATATCCACATCTATTTTTTTTTGAATTAAAAATTGATTGATTTAAATTTGAGCTCAAATAGATTTGAATTTGAATGAAAATCTAGAGTCCAAATTGAGTTGGACTCTTCTCTTCATGCCATCACCTTTCTCTATGCATGAAGTATTTTGGCATAAGATTTTTTACATCAATATGATGTTGGTCAACTCCTCTCTAAGTTCATAAGATGAGGATAAAGTTTGGTTCAAAATTTAATTCAAATTTGATTTAAATTGATGATAAGGATCAACCAACATTTGAAATAGAACCGAAACTATCTTTTCCTTATCCTTATCTTCCATGGGATGCCACCCTTAAGAAGGGATCAGTTTTGTTCGAGATAAGAAGTGATTTTTGGTGTGAGAAACCTGAGAGTCGGGGCATGAAAAGTTGAGAGTAGGTTGGACTTCCGTGCGTGAGAAACAAAGGAAGTGTTCTTCCTCTCGGGCGTGAGGTGTGGGCTCTGAAGTTTCAACTCTAGATTTTGTGAGAAGAAAAATACAAGAGTGAGTCTTGTCCAATCTTCCACACTGCTACCTTCTCATAAAGCTTCATCTTTTCATCTAGAGGAGTTTAAAAGATCTGAAGAAAGGAGTTTGGATCAGCCATCCAAAGCCTTCGACGCAAGCTAGCACTCCAGTGAAGGAAGATCCGATCAAAGCTTCGAGTGGACGATCTGTAGAGGTCGAACGATCTGTGTGGCTGCTCGACATCAGTGAGAGCTTCATACCATACCTACCAGCAGTAGAGATTATCGATCCATGAAAAGGTGATGAGTTCTAAACTCAACCGATATGATCTAAAAGTTAGATTAAATTCAGAGCATCGATGTGATCGATGTAGTTTTCTATTTTATATCAGATTTTATATATAAATTTTTCATATCATAGATCCTTAATGATAGTTTAGATCTGATCTAAAGTATATTTAAAAGATTAAATTGTTTAATATTTTATTATTATGTAGTAAAAATTTTAAAAATATATGCTTTGAACTATCCATTTTTTCTTTCACGAGCTGCTGGAGGGTCGAAGTTATGACAGAATCCTATGACCTGACTCCTACTGACCCCTCCAATGGCCCTGAGCCATCCCTCAAGATCAAGAAGGGGCTGAGAAGATGGATCCTCACCATGTCACGATACGAGATACTCCACGTAATCCATCTATATAGTTTAGAAATTCATTGGTGCATACATATCAGTATATATAAAACTTAATAAATAATGTTTTAAGTTTGTTATTGCGATCTGTCGAGATTCAAGATCTAAGTAATCATCAGTCCTCCTAGACTGGTGTGTGACCTCCCATATTTATTGTTGCTCTGGTGCACGATCCAACTGTCATGTCTATAATAAATAAATAATAAAATTAAATTAATTAAAATATACATATGATCAATTCAATATAAAATTAATTTAAGTATAGAATTTTTATTAATCTATATATCAGCCACAACATGTGTGCCAACGGAGCCGTTAGTGTGCTTGATCAGATGCTATGGGTGGATCGATTCTATCGTGCCCTCTACCATCTATCAGAGTACTCCTCAGTACTCCATTGTGTTAGGAATTATATCCTAAAGCCAATCGTTTGATGATTGTGCTGATTATAAATATATATGAATTGATAAATAATAAAACTAATTTGATATTTTTTATCACAAAGATACATCTTTTAACAAACTTCTATATTGTGATGAAACTTTTAGGACTACTTTGATCGATAAAGAAAGATTTATCGCATAGTCCTTAAATTGGTTCACGACCCAACGATATGCTATTACTAGGACGATAGCGATATAAAGTATAGGTTGTTATATGCCATATACATTGGTTCTCCTTGTAACCAAATGATGTGAAGACACTGATATAATATGCAAGTGAGATGTAGGAGTATATCATTATTGAACGTGACCAACTGCAGAGTACTCTGTTATCAAGAGTAGCTCACGAAGGGTATGGGTACAAGTGTCCCTCTGACCTAGGATCATCACGGTGACTTGCATGCAACTCACTATACTTTATACTAGACTAACTGAGTTTTTAATTCAGTGATGGAAGATTTTTGAGTACAGTCAAGTACTTGTCAAGTCGGTGTGTGAGTCAATATGGGATTGATCCCTCCGAATTAGTAGGAGATATGCATCAATATATTTCAATTTAGCAAAATCTGGACCTGAATAATCCATGTGATGGATTTGAAAAGGATTGAAATATAATGTGCATGACTTATCTAGGATTGACAGTTAAATCTTAGGTCATCCTCGAGCATTAGTGATAAAGAGATGAATTATACGATAACCATACGTCAATAGATTTTTGAATGTTACTTCGCCTTCATTCGACCTATCCGAACGTTGGGTCATCATTGCTAGATAGTTACATCGATTGGTTTATAAAGGTATTCCTGTGCTACCAGTTTAGGTTTGAACCTATGAGATCACACTCAAAAGAAGTTTCTGATTGATCATATGGCCGATCAATGATTGAGAATCATTCAAGGGCTTAATTATCAATTCGATTGATGGTTAACCTTATGTAAAAGTTATAATAAATTAATTCATCAAGTATTAGTAAATTAATAGAAGATTAATTAATAATTAGATTATTTATTAACTTAATTTAATTGAGTAAAGAAGATTAAATAAAATTTAATTGAATTAAATTCAATTAGGTTTGACCCGATTATGTTATGAGATGACCTAATTTCTAAGAGAGAATTGTCCCTGATTTGATCAGAATTTTGGTTCAATCAATTTTTAATTTGATTAGAATTTGGTTAAAGATTTATGAATTTAGTTAGATTGGGTTTCATATATTTTATTTGGACTAAACCAGATGTAATTTGGTTTGGATTCAGATAAGGAAATTAAGAGTCCTCATTGGAATAAGACTCTTCTCCCTACGCCAACCTAGATTGCATGCCATATATCTCCACACACAAAATTATTTTGTGTAAAATTTTTTTATACCAAAGAGTTCTTTCCCTTATCTATCTTACATGCAAATCTAATTTGATTTTGATAAAAAAAATTCTAAAATTAGATTTCAAAATATTTCTTATCAGGAGAATCTGTTCTCATCCAGATCAACTTCTCCATGCCAATAAATTTATTTATCCTTATATGTGTGACATTTTGATTTGTGGGAGATCAGTTAGAGAATTGATTTACTATAAAATAATATGGAAAAGGATGTTTTATATTTTTTTGGCATATTTTAGGATGTAAAATTGTGAAGGGAGGTAGAATCCTGTAAGAGTCTAGGATCACTAGGACTCTTCACCCCACCTCTTTACACACCTATAAAAGAGGATTTTATGGTTTCTTTTATGTGTACAAGATACCAAAAGAGAGCTCTTCATGTGGTAAAAGTTTGGGCATGGTTCATGATGTAAAAAATAAAGAAGAGGGTCCTCTCTCTTGGGGTGTGTGCAAAAATCTAAATTTCAGATTTTTAGTTCTAAGGGTTTGGGAGGAGGAAATAAATTAGAAAAAAATTATTTTTTTCTCTATCTTTCTTTCACCTTTTAATCTCTTCTAGAAATCCATCATCAATCTCTGAAAAGATTGTAGAGATTTGAAAAAAAATCCAAATCAGCTAAGAAGAAGGTCTTCGCGCGAGCTAGCACTTTCGAGAAGATCGATCAGATCGGGGCTTCGAGTGAATTTTTCATAGAGATCAGACGTATATGCGGCTGTGAGCAATCAGCAAGGATCCTCTCTACCATATCTTTCTATAGTAGAGATCATTGACCCATGATCAGGTATGGAGTTCTGAACTCAGATTAGAAGTAGATGTAATCTACTGCTCACATGCATACATGCTGATTTTATCTTCAGATTATTTCAGATTTTATATGCAACATAATATATCATAGATCTTAGAGTAGATTGATTTGATGATTAGATCATATGCATGTTAGATTAATTTGATTAATCTAGTCATCTTCTGCTGTAATTTTTTCGAAAAAATTTTAAAATACATGTATGAAATTGCCTACGCATCCCAACAATGATATCAGAGCCTAGATTTGTTATGACATGATTTATATGCATATTAAATCTAAAATTTTATTTTATTTAGATCTGATATATGATATTTTAATCTAAATTTAATTAATAGTTGATTGCACAAACTGATATAAGGTTGTCCTACTGTAGAGTTTACCCCTTACAGTGAATAGGTTATCATAGTTTGTGCTGATCCTTAATAAAATTTGATTTTATGTTATGCATGTAATATTTATGATCTGATTTAGATATAATCTAAAATTATAATCAGATCTAATATAATTTAGATTAGATCTAAATTCAAACATATATGGTATGTGATTAGAATAGATGATCCGATTAGCAAGTATTTGGATTGGGTTGATCACCAGGCCGTCCCATCATAGGAGCAAGAAATATTTAAAGGCCCTCTCTTTCTATTTGATGAGGTGCTCTTGTGATGTATAGGGGTGCCATGTGATTAGATCCCATGAAGAAGAATATGAAAGAAAGAACTTACTTTTCTGCAAAACCGTAGATCTTGAAACCCTATGTTTGTTGTATGTGATATAAAATTGTATGAAAAAATAAGACATCTAATCTATATGATTAAAATTATTTTAATCATGATAAAATAAAATTTTGAATCATAAAAATTTTAGATATAATCTAAGAGTGTTATGATTGATTTTATTTTAGTGTTATGCAAGAATTTTCAGATATGAAACTCTTTGAATCGTACTTATACAATTACTGAGCCGATCCAGTTTTAAACTAAGTTGATGCAGTCCCCTTGTGTAGCTGGCTCAATATTGATTGAGTCAATCTAATTTTAAAATAAAAAATTTTTATATAATATTTATTATAAATTATTTACAAAATAAAAAAGATTGAAATTGTTTCAAACCATAACCTAAACCCATGTTGATACTAAACTTAATTGAGAATTAAGTAAAGGATTGATTATATCTAGAATTATGAATTAAAGATCTAATATCATTCGTATAAAATATGAGGGTATGGGTTAGCTCAAATCAGGTCCTCTTAACTGGGTTAGACCTAAGATTAGAATCAAAGAGTTAAAAGACTAACTAGAGAAATTGATTAAATCTAACCAAATATTGAATTAGATTAAATCAAGATTTCTCTAGAACCAATACAATAGTTGTAGATGGTCAAGTCCATATCTTTGATTAGACCAAATGGACTTTGATTATAGCTCAGTGGTTGAATCCAAATCATTAGGTTGGTCAAATTGAAACTAATTAACCAATTGGTGTCTAAGGTAAGTTTGGCATTTCAATCGGTGATTTTTAATTGGGAGCGGCTTACCTGGCCATTTTGATGGTGTCTAAGGCAAGCTTAACTGACCCTCCCCCGATCTCACTTACCTCGCCAATTTGGTAAATTATATCTTGATGAGACTGTTAAGTGATTCGAGTTGACCTATGCCATTAAGGTTGATCAGTGTGACTGATCTAGGTGCCTTTTCAACTAGTATGACTCTGATCCAATTCAATGACTTAGTGAAGTTAGTGGAAAGATTGTGGCTTACTGGTTGATCTTTTCTTATCTCTTCTCTAAACTGATTCTTAAATTTTTTAAATTATTAGGTTCATAAAATGAGCTAGTTATGGTGATAACTAGATCATAGCCTCCCATTAAGATAAATGATAATGGATCCATTATTTCTGATTGACATTGCAGGTGCCATCCGTTTGGTGTTTTCTCTGAATGATAAAATTATCATTCATCATATGATGACTCTGTTGTTCTATCTGATGATGGTTGGGTTGACTAAGCCATCCTCGGGCCTGATCATTCATTAGTTAGAAATACCGAGTAGGTTCATGTTAATAGTTTGACCTAACCAAAACATTCAGTAGAGGCCCATCGCCTACTGAAATAAAATCTGGGATAAAATTAATTACTAAAAATTATTTATAAAAATAATTGGTTGAGAACCTATCCATAGATGCATATGGATTGACCAAGCCATCCTCAGGCTTGTATGTAGTCTGTGTGGATTCTAGTATCCACTAAGAAATTAAGGTAATTCCTCAAATTGAAGGTAGAGGCTACCAATTCGACTAAAATAGTAGGAGAATATTTAGATTAAAGTCCAAATCTTTAGGCTTAATCAATTCATAAATATAGAGGTCATATTTTTTTTCAGTTATGGCTAGATGTACGTTGCTCCATTCACTGTTTGATAGTAACTGACTTATAGGACCCAACTTTGATAATTGGTATCGAAAGTTGTAAATAGTTCTAGAGTATGAATGGATCCTAAATATGATTATAGATCCAGCACCTAAAGTTTTCACATCCAACACATATGATGCGATCAAAGGCACCTATCAGAAGTAGCCACATGATCATCTCACCGTGTGGTGTTATTGAGAGTAGCAAAGAACATGAATTTAGTTATAAATTCGATGATGCTCAGTGGAAGAAAATTTTTCAAATATTGAAGGAGTTCTTTCATACCTCTAAGATATATCTTCAGTGGAATAATAATTTTTTGAGAAAAAAAGAGAAAAAGAAGGTGCAAAAGAGTTGTGCTTGGGCTAATGAGCCCGAACTGACAAAAGAGTCTAAGATTAACCTAGTCTGGCAGAGTCCCTTGATCCGAATAGGTAAAAGAAGAGAAATCAGTAAAGGATTGTTGGATAAAGTACTTATATGATAACACCTTATGATTTCTCTATCTGTGACACTACTACCTGGATATTGGATATTGAAAGTCTATGCAAATTGTTGCAACGACTTCAGATTAGTATGTTTCTTCCTCCTAGGTACTACTATCCTCTAGAATTATGACTACCAGCAAGAAAATTGATTTTGAATTTTGGGAGAGAGTGCACTTTGAGATAAGAAAAAAATCAAAACCTAAATTGAAAATTTCTTTATTCTTTGGATGTATCTAATTATCCAAACCTAGTGAGAAAGTTCTATGAAAATGCTAAGTTGAGAGTAGGTAGCACTGAATTGGAGGTGAAGGGTGTAAGGATCATTTTGCATGCAGTGAGACTCGAGCACACATGTGGAACAGAGCTTGAGCTAACTCATACTTAACTATGAGTTGACTCATAGTTGCTTGAGCTGACTCAACTGTGGTTGACAACAATATCGACTAGTCCTATAGAAGATCCAGATTTTTTTCAAAAATTTCAAATGGCTAATTTTTGGTCTCCAATGGCTAGAAATAACTAGTTTACCCTTTTAGGGTATTTAAAGACATTCAACTTGATGAAAACAAGTAGAAATAAAAGAAAAGTATCGAGAGAAAGAAAAAGAAAGAGAAAAGCCAAGTTTGAGCCAAAAGCATTCAAAAGAGCTAAAAATAATCAATCCAGACTATTAGTGATGGCTAGTTGCCATCGCTAATAGTCCACATACCATCGTTAATAACCTCATTATTGCTAATTCTATTGCAATAATTAATCTAAAAAAATCTAATCGCTAAATATCCTTATTAGTGATGGAAACCCTAGCCATCACTAATAAGACTATTAGCGATAGCTTTAGCGATGAAAAAATTTTATCTCTAATTATTTTTTAATTTTTTAATTATTAAAAAAATAAAAAAAAAATATTAGCAACGGCATTTATCATCGTCAATATCATCTCTAATTTTTTTAAGTTTTAAATTAAATAAAATAAATTTAAAAAATATTAACAACTGCATTATCGTTGCTAATACCATCGCTAATAAGTATTAGCGATGGTATTAGTGACAGTATTTTTCATTGCTAGTACCATCACTAATAATTAATTTTATTTTTAAAAAAATAATAATAATTTTTAAATTCTATTTTAATTAATCACAATAAATTATGGTTCCTAATATCTAATATAATTAAAATCTAAAGATAATATAATAATCAAAAATTAAAATTAATTATATTATCTTAAAAATATAAATTATATAATTCTTTTTACAAGCAGTATCAAAAAAAATATAGTGCATTATAAAAAAAAATTAGATCTGATCCTCATCGTCATTTGCCTCCTCCTCTCCAGCAGCTCGTGGATAAGAGTCAGATGTTCTAGCATTCTGCAATGAAAAAAATAAAATAATACTAGTAAATTTCGATACAAAGGTATATTTTTTAATACAGAGGTATATCTTTCGATATACTCCTTCGATTCTCGAACAGATTATTTTTATATAATTTATTTGATAATATGGAGCTATAGATACCTTCGGCCCATCGATTGAATGGTTAGATTGAAGTTTGAGCCTCTAGATCTTCTTTTCAAACTCAAATCTAAATATATGAAGCTTCTAAATATGAAACTTAAAATAAATAAAAAATTTTAATAATATAATTATCTGATGTGATGGCTGGAATGATGAGTCCAACTGATCGCACAACTGTGGATCTCAAAGAAGCTCCATGATCATATCATGGATGGCATCCTGGAGGCTCTAAGGTCATTAGCTCAGAATAACCAAAGTATTAAAATTTACCACATGACATGTGTGCCGCAGAACCATATGAGCTGGCTGCATGAGGGCTCTCTCCTCCAATGCTCCCTCCTCAGCAGTGACGGCTCTGACCTCAGAAAGATATGATCTATAATCTCTAAAAATAAAAATAACTATATATCATATTTTATGAACTATGTACCAGAATAAAATAACTATATATCATATTTATTTAACTGTATATCATGATACCTTAATTTTGTACCATATTCATAAAAGTAACATGCATAATTTATGACTAAAAAAAATAAAAAATATTAATCTAAAACATAAATCAGAAAAAGATACCTGACTACATCAATAGGATATTTTTATCCAAATCTTGATGATATATGATTACAGTTCCCTTTCGAGCATCCTAGTTTCTACAAGAAGTAATTCTTCTTCGATGAAAGGCAACTTGTTATAAGTATTTATCATCCGACAGAGTTTGACTTCTATCTTTGTAGTCATGTAGACCAACACATTATCATGTACTGCTGGATGAGAATCATTTTTTTACTGATATATTATAGATGCTAATTAACAATCTTACATAACATCTGATCTCTTTGATGAAGGATCGACATTGATTGGTGGGTCTAAGGATAAGTCTGCTGTGGTACATCATCTAAGAACAACGTTACTAGGGCATCAAGTTGATCTAGTAAAAATAAATAGATATTTAGGTAAGTGGAGCCTCAGTCCATGACTTCCTAGACTTATAGGATTCAAAGAAAATTACTATTTATGGGGGATGTTTAAGGGAAGGCAAGTTCTAGTCTATAGTATACCAGCAAGTTGCTGCCCCAAGGCTAATGACCTCTCAAAGGGAGAAAAAAAGATGTAGGACTCTGAACATGCAGAAGAAGAGATCAATTCTCATTGCATAAAATCTTCTATTATTCTCAAAAATGGCAAGCAAAATCCATCGACACCCATCAGATTTTAGACATCATACGAGAATAAGAAAAAGAACCCATAGCAATCTGTGAAGCCATTCCCTTCAATATTTATTAATTAAGTTTGAATCATTATTAGAAAAAATAAAAAAGCAACTATAAGAATATAGCAAGCAAAATCCATCGGTACCCATCAGCTTTAAGATATCAAATGGGTAGAAGAAAAAGAGGCCAGTCTCTTCAATATCCATTTAGTTTGGATCATCATTAGGAAAAATAAAAAGACAACCATAAGAATATAGTAACCAAAATCCATCAGCACCCATCAGCTTTAAGACATCATATGAGAAGAAGAAAAAGAGGCCAGTCCTTTCAATATCCATTTAGTTTGGATCATCATCAGCAAAAATAAGAAGGTAACCATGAGAATAGAGCAACCAAAATTCATCGGCACCCATCAGCTTTAAGACATCATATGGGAAGAAGAAAAAGAGGCTAGTCCCTTTAACATCCATTTAGTTTGGATCATCATCAAGAGAAATAAGAAGACAACCATAAGAATATAGCAACCAAAATCCATTGGCACCCATCAGCTTTAAGACATCATATGGAAAGAAGAAAAAGAGACCATAACATAACCTCAAGATTTGTGCATTTAATTGATACAGCCTCTGCCGTCACTAATACTCATAATAATAGGTGCGCTGGTGTGGGGATGAGCCGCGGGGCAGGGGCCGTGGGCTAGGGTCGATGGGGCAGGGGCCGCATGATCGGGGCAGTGGGGATGGGGCCACGGGGAGATCGGTGGGGCAGGGACCACCAAGTCTGGCCGATTGGGTCGAGATGGTTGCAGACAAGGTGGGGCCGAGGCGGCTGGCTCGGGGCCGCAGCATAGGAGGCGTCGGTGGGGTCGGGGTGGCCATAGACTTGGGGCCACGGCGTAGGAGGCACCGATGGGGGTCAGGGCGGCTGCAGACTAGGCAAGGCCAGGTCGGTCGGCTCAGGGCCACAGAATAGGAGGCACCGATGGGGTCGAGGTGGCTGTGGGCGTGGTGGGGTCGGGAGCGCGAGCTCAGAGCCACAGCATAGAGATGCTGGTGAGGTCAGGACACTGTAAAAGAGGATGCATAAGGAGTGACGAACGTCGGAAAGGATGCATCGGGGAGGGGGGTCACCATCGATCAGGAGGAGGTGCCGGCTAGGTGGGGAAAAGTCGGGAAGGAGGAGAACGAGAGGGGATTTGTAGGGAGGATGTTGCTCCCTAGATTAATTTTGATGATTACAAAGCAGTTGAAGGGGTACCAATATTTTTTATTTGGAAAAATCTTTGTGCTCTTCAGGGGCAAAATCGTAATTTTATCAAAACCCTGAATTGAAAGTATTAAATGATAGAACAAAAGATTTGTGATCTATTGGCGAAAATTTCATTATTTTTGGACTTGTATTTTGGAAGTTATGCATGTTTGAAATCCATGAGTCGACCCATGAGTCAGCTCATGGCACAATGAGCAGTTTGGCACGCAGAATTTTTGGCTTGGTACAACCTGTGAGTCGACTCATGAGTCGATCCTCAAGGCATGAGTTGACTCATGAGTCGACCCCTGCAGTTTTAGGCCAAAAATTACAGAACCCTATTTTCTGGTTTCTTCAACAGAGGTCGACTCATGAGTCGACCCCTGAGGCATGAGTCGACTCATGAGTCGACCCCTGTGATGGGATTTTTCTGCAACGGCTAGTTTTTAATCCGTTTTAAGTATTTTTAATACTCATTTAATATGGTCTAACGGTTCTTTTTCAGCCTAGAATATTTTTCTCTATTTCTTAAAGCTATAAAAAGATTCAAAAGGTGGGAAACAAAAAGGGAGATAGCAAGAGATTAAAAAGAAAAAGAAGAGCATTCAAGAGCATTCAAAAGAGAAAATTTGAAAAAGGATTTCTCAAGCCAACTTTTCAGCCCTAATCAAGAGCTCATTTAAAGCTTTCAAGAAGCCATCAATCCAAGCTCACCAACTCCTCAAGCGCTCAATCAATTCTCCATCCACCTTGAGGAAATCCAAAAAGGGGCTTCTTCTCTTGAGTAAAGTGTATTTAAAGTTATATTCGCTCATTAAAGGAGCTTTTCTTGTACTTATTTGTGCTATAAATTATTTTACTCAGTTTGAGTGATTATTTTTGTTTTGGAGGGGTTTCAAAATAAGGGAAGGTTGATCCGAACCTAGAATCGGAGTGTATTGGGTTGGCTTGTACCCGAAAAATAAGTGGACTAGCTTGGGATAGCTAGTGTCGGAGTTTTCGACGTTTGTATTCGGGCTGAATACAAGTTTAGTGGATTGAAATTCCTAAATAGGAGCTTGGGGAGTGGATATAGGTGCAAGGTTGGCACCGAACTACTATAAATCTTTTTGTTTGTGGTGTGCATAATTGCTTCTCTTTAACTCTTCATTATTTCCTTGGATTCTTGCTTTTGGCAATTAATCTTGAATTAAGATTTTTCTCCTCATTCTTTTAGCTATTGACAAACTTTTTTCATAAGCCATTAGTTAAGTTCAAAATTTTTAGAAACCCAATTCACCCCCCCTCTTGGGTTGCATAGCTGGGCAACAAGTGGTATCAGAGTCCGGTGCTCTAGCCTGTCTTTGATCTAAACAATCAAAGAGCCAAACATCTATGGCAACCTACGTCGGTACTTCTCTTGTCGAGGGGCAATCCACCAACCGACCTCCACTTTTCAATGGGTCTAATTACACCTATTGGAAAGCTCGGATGAAAATATTCATTCAAGCACTCGACTATGATATATGGAGTATCATAGTGAACGGTCCTCACACACCCACTAAAATTATAGATGGTAAGGAATCAACCAAACCCGAGAAAGAATGGGATGAGGTTGATAAGAAGATGGCCCAATTAAATGCTAAAGCAATGAATATACTTTATTGTGCTCTTGATGCAAATAAATTTAATCGCATTTCTACTTGTTCATCTGCTAAAGAAATATGGGATAGGTTAGAAGTAACCCATGAGGGAACCAATCAAGTAAAAGAGTCTAAAATAAACATGCTTGTGCATAAATATGAATTGTTTAAAATAGAGCATGATGAGTCTATAACTGTAATGTTTACTCATTTTACTGATATCATTAATGGTTTAAAGAGTCTTGGTAAGTCCTATACTAACAGTGAGCTTGTAAGAAAGATTCTCAGGTCCTTGCCAAGAACTTGGGAAGCCAAAGTGACTGCCATCCAAGAAGCCAAGGACTTGAACACTCTACCTCTAGAAGAGCTTCTTGGATCTTTGATGACTCATGAGCTAAGCATGAAGTAACATCAAGAGGAAGAAGTCAAAAAGAAAAGAACCATTGCCCTCAAATCCACAGCTCCTCCTGATGAAGAAACTGATGACACTGAAGATGAAGAACAGGATGAAGAGATGGCTCTCATCATCCGAAGATTCAAGAAATTTTTGAGGAAAAAGAAACAGGGGATGAGGAAGAGGCCATTCACAAAAGAGGAACAAAGCAAAGAAAAAGAGAAAGATCAACCCCTTATCTGCTACGAGTGCAAGAAGCCGAGACACTTCAAATCCGAATGTCCACAACTGAAGAAAGGTCCCAAGAAGTTCAAGAAGAAGGCCATGATGGCCACATGGAGTGCGAGTGATGACTCAAGCTCCGATGAGGAAACCTCAACCGAACAAGCCAACCTGTGCCTTATGGCACACGAAAATGAGGTAATTTTCGAAACCCCTAGTGACTTTACATTTGAAGAATTGCATGAAGCATTCTATGACTTAGTTGATGAATTAAAGAAACTAGGGATGAAAAACAAAGAGCTAAAATTAAAAAATCAATCTTTATTGAAACAAGCTGAAAACTTTTCAATTGAAAAATCCACCTTGCTTCAAGAAAATCAAAGCTTAAAGAATGAAATTGCCAAGCTGAAACCAATAGTAGAAAAGTTCACCTTAAGTTCAAACAAACTCAATATGATTCTTGATAATCAAAAAGCCGTATATGATAAGGCTAGACTTGGCTATAACCCCTTGAAGAAATAAAAATATCTGAAAAATATTTATGTAAACTCTTTAAGTAACAAGTCTACCAATATTACTTGTTTCAAATGTGGTAGAATAGGACATAAGTCATACACTTACCTCTTTAACAAATCTGCAAACTCAACTATAAAGAAAATATGAGTTCCAAAAGGAACCATTATGACTAACCAAAAAGGATCCAAGAAAGCTTGAGTACCTAAAACAAAAATTTGACTTTTGCTTGCAGGTGTGTCTAGCATCCCAAGGAGGAAACAAGAAATGGTATCTTGACAGTGGATGCTCGAGACACATGACTGGTGATGAATCATAATTCATCACGCTTGATGCTAAGGATGGAGGGATGGTCACCTTTGGAGATAATGGCAAAGGAAAGATCATCGGTATAGGTAACATTGGTATCACTCCCTCCAAATATATTGAAAATATTTTGCTAGTTAATGGTTTAAAGCATAATTTACTAAGTATTAGTCAATTTTATGATAAAGGGTATAAAGTTATTTTTGAATCATCTGTTTGCATTGTAACTAGTCCTATTAACGATGGCATTAAATTTATTGGACATAGATATGGCAATGTTTATATGATAGATTTAAATGATTTAGCCAAAATAAACATGCAATGCCTAGTATCCTTGAATGCTAAAGTTAATGAGACTAGTTGGCTTTGGCATCGTAGACTTGCACACATTAGCATGCATTCTCTTTCAAAATTAATTAAGAAAGAATTAGTTCTTGGCTTGCCTAAACTGAATTTTGAAAAAGATAAAATTTGTGATGCATGCCAACTAGGTAAACAAACACGAGTTTCATTTAAATCCAAAAATATTGTTTCAACTTCTAGACCTTTATAGCTTTTGCATATAGATTTATTTGGACCAACTAGAACCACTAGTCTAGGAGAAAAATGATATGATTTTGTAATTATAGATGATTACTCTCGTTTTACTTGGGTTTTCTTTTTAGCACACAAAGATGAAACTTTTCATATTTTCACTAAATTTTACCGAAAAGTCACCAATGAAAAAAGATTTTCAATTCAAAATATTCGAAGCGATCATGGAACTGAATTTGAAAATCAAGACTTTGAAAACTTTTGTGATGAAAATGGAATTGGCCATAACTTCTCTGCTCCTAGGACACCCCAACAAAATGGGGTAGTTGAAAGGAAAAACAGAACCTTAGAAGAAATAGCCCGTACCATACTTTGTGAAAGCAACCTTCCAAGATATTTTTGGGCGGAAGCAATTAACACAGCATGTTACATTTTAAATCATGCTTTGATTAGACAAATTTTAAAGAAAACCTCCTATGAACTTTGGAAAGAAAGAAAATCGAATATTACATATTTTCATATTTTTGGCTGTCGATGTTTTGTACTAAATAATGGTAAAGAAAGATTTGGTAAATTTGATGCAAAATCAGATGAAGCAATCTTTCTTGGTTACTCCTCCACTAGTAAAGCTTTTAGAGTTTTTAACAAAAGAACTTTAGTAGTAGAGGAGTCCATACATGTTGTTTTTGATGAATCTAACGATCTTCCTTCAAGGAAGAATAAGGGTGTTGATGATGCAGATCCTCTAATAGAAGGAATGAAGGAGATCACTCTGAAAGATTCAACAACTCAAGAGGACGAGGAACAAGAAGACAAACAAGATGAAAGAGGTGAAGAAATTCAAGAACAACCTTAAGGTACAAATGATCTACCCAAAGAATGGAGGTATGTTCACAATCATCCTAAGGAGTTAATTATTGGTGATCCTATGCATGGGGTAAAAACTCGTTCTTCACTTAGAGATGTATTTAATCATTGTGCTTTTGTATCTCATCTTGAATCAAAAACTATTGAAGAAGCTGAAAATGATCATAATTGGATTAATGCAATGCAAGAGGAACTTAATCAATTTGAAAGAAATAATGTTTGAACTTTAGTATCAAGACCTAAAAATTATTCAATAATTGGCACAAAATGGATCTTTAGGAATAAATTAGATTAACATGGTAATGTAATTAGAAATAAAGCAAGATTGGTTGCTAAAGGATATAATAAAGAAGAAGGAATTGATTTTGATGAGACCTTTGCACCTGTTGCTAGATTAGAAGTCATTAGACTTCTACTTGCATATGCTTGCTTTATGAAATTCAAATTATTTCAAATGGATGTCAAAAGTGCTTTTTTAAATGGATATATTGCTGAAGAAGTCTATGTAGAACAACCCCCGGAATTTGAAAATCATGCTTTTCCTAATCATGTTTTTAAATTAAATAAAGCTTTATATGAATTAAAACAAGCACCTAGAGCTTGGTATGATAGGCTAAGCAAATTTTTACTAAATAATGATTTTTCAAGAGGTAATGTAGATACAACCCTCTTTATTAAAAGAAATCAAAATGATATGTTAGTAATACAAATCTATGTTGATGACATAATTTTTGGGTCTACTAATGAATCTCTTTGTCAATACTTTGCTAAGCTCATGCAGGGGGAGTTCGAGATGAGCATGATGGGAGAACTTACCTTCTTCCTCGGACTCCAAATCAAACAAACAAAAGAGGAAATCTCCATCACCCAAAGCAAGTACACCAAGGAACTACTCAAAAGATTTGGAATGGAGAACTCCAAACCAATTGGCACACCCATGAGCCCCTCATGTAAGCTTGACAAGGATGATGAAGGTAAATGTGTAGACTTAAAATACTATAGAGGTATGATTGACTCTCTATTATATTTAACTGCAAGTAGGCCTGATATCATGTTTAGTGTTTGTTTGTATGCTAGATATCAGTCTAATCCTAAAGAATCTCATTTGAATGCTGTTAAAAGAATCCTTAGATACTTGAATGGTACTCAAACTCTAGGGTTATGGTACTCTAAGGACTCACTAATTGATTTATTAGGATATTCAGATGCTGATTTTGCTGGATGTAGATTAGATAGAAAAAGCACAAGTAGAACTTGCCAATTTCTTGGAGTTAACCTAATCTCCTGGTTTAGCAAGAAATAAAATTCGGTAGCACTGTCTACGGCTGAGGCCGAATACATTGCCGTCGGAAGTTGTTGTGCTCAAATCTTATGGATTAAGCAACAACTCGAAGACTTTGAAATCAAACTTAATGAAACACCAATAAGATGTGACAACACAAGTACCATAAATCTATCTAAAAATCCAATTCAACACTAAAGGTCCAAACATATTGAAATAAGACATCATTTTATAAGAGAACATGTTCAAAACAAAAATATAATTCTTGAATATGTTTGCACTGAAAATCAATTAGCTGATATCTTTACAAAGGCCCTTAGTGAGGATAAATTCTGTGAAATTAAGAGAAATCTAGGAATTCTTGATCCTTATGCCTAAATATCTCTCCAATTCTAAAGATTTGATGTCAAAATTTCTTTGAACTCAATTTCCATCATCTCTCTTGGTCCTAAAAGCTCAAGATTATCATTCTCACAACTTGTCACTGAGCAAAATTCCTTCTCCCAAAATTTTAAATTTTTTCAGAATTTATTCATATTTTTTCTGAATTTTTGAGTTTCATGAGTCGACCCCCTAGGGTCGACCCTATGGCATATTTGAAATTATTCCCAACTTCCCACGGGCTCTTTCCTTTTAACTTGAAGCCTGTTCATGAGCCGACTCATTCTCTTCGTCTTCCTCCCTCCAAGAACCGTCATCCTCATCCTCATTCTCTCCAAAACCAAGGATTTAGCTCAAGAATATTTTTCCCTTCTCCTCTCCACCACAAATCACCGCCTGGGAAAGGAGATTTTCGCGTCTTTCCCCTTTGATTGAAGCGGTTGGAGCGTGCCCTAGCCTCCACCGTTCTTCTCAAAACTGCCTCTTCTCTCCGCCAAAATCCCTCTCCATCCTTTTGTAACCCTTCTTCTACTCATCCACTTGATCCTCCGAGTCTCCCTGCCTACTGTTGTGGTGAGAATGGCTCCAAAGATGAAGCTCCCTCAGAGAAGAAAATCGGTCCGTGAGCTGGAAGAAAATATCCGCAGAAAAAGGCAAGCTGCTCAATCCTCCACTGCCCCATTCCGGCTTCTGTGTCAGCTCAAGGTCCCTCTCAGTCTCCCCTTAGCCCTAGCAAAATCCCTTTATCTGATAGGAAGGTTGAAACTGGAAAGAATGTGAATTTTAGATTCTTTGAAAAAGAAGGTTTCACCTTTGGAACAAAAATAAAAAATCAGGGTTGGGGTTTTTACTGCTCTCTCAAGGAAGTTACTTTTGTAGACCTGGTTAGAGAATTTTATCAAAATCTGCATTATGGCAATGGAACAGTGACTTCTACAGTTAAGGGAGTTGATATTTGTCTGGAACCTATTATTTTGGGAGAGATACTTCACTTGCCCTGTGAGGGATATTCTTACATGGAACTCCCAGTGAAGGAAGAGGAGATCAGTGTAATTCTAGGAGGAACCTACTCGGGAAGTTTGAATAAATTGGAAGCCAAAATTTTGTCAATTGAAATGAGGATCTTACATCAATTAGTGACAAAGCTCTTCTTCCCTAGGAGTGGTAGGCATGACCTCCTTTCTGGCAGAGATATTTGTATAATGTTTCATGTGATCACTCAAACCCCATTAAACCTCCCTGCATTAATGATTGAGGCCATGAGAGAGACACTGAACAGATCCAAGGCACATCTGCCTTTTGGTATGGCCCTTACACTAGTTTTCAGGAGGTTTGGAGTCAGTTTTGAGGGGGAGGCATCTGCTAAGCTTTCTCATGTAGACACCATCAACCAACACACTCTGCACCGCATGGGATTTACTAAAACTGATGGTGGTTGGATCAAGGGTTCTGAGGAGAGAGCTGAGGACAGAGTAGAAGACAGAGCTGAAGAAGAAGGTCCCTTATCTCCTCTCCATGACTTAAGGGCAGCATCTCCAGATATCCAGTTTGTTCCAGACCCAGAGGCTGGCCCTTCAGAGTTCACCAGGAGGCACACACCAGTACATCAGCCAGAGAGCAGAGCACCTCCTCCAGAGTTCAGATTAGCTGATGATCAGATCGAGCTGATTTCTCAGCGTGTGGCTTCCTTGCTTTCTCGACAGTGGAGCACTTCTACATTTACACCAGGGTCCACTTCATTAGATTCATCTAATCAGACCTTGATTTCCCATATCTCCACTATATTTCAGTTGATCTCAGATCAGTCTATTCGGATTCAGCAGCTAGAGGACAGCATTTGGAGACTGACTGGGAGAGTTCTTGACTTGCAGGGGCAAGTCTTAGCTTTGGCCCATCCTCAGCCACAGGAGAGCTCTATTGAGGTCACAGACCTTACTACAGAGGCTGGCAGGCTCAGAGGTGCATTGGAGGGTGGTTATGAGTTATTGAGGAGAGAGATCAGAGGCTCGAGTGAGCATGCATCTACTCAGTTCACTGCTCTACTTCAGTCTGTTTCGAGAGCACTGAACGTTCTTGATTCCATTAGACTCACTCTTTCAGTCCAGTCCTTGGCCTCTCAACGTTCTCAACCTCCTAGTTCATCTCGCTCACCTGCTCGTGGCAGAGGCAGAAGGGGTAGAGGACGTACTCTTGGTCGAGATCCATCATCTCCTCACCCTATCTCTGATGACTCCGATCCATCCAATCATGAGCTTTACTAGATCCTAGGTGTTAGTCTTCTGTTCTTTCTAGGATCTGTATTTTTGGGCCATGTAATGACATTAGCTAGATGACTTTTATGATATGAAATATGTATTGAAACAACTATGCTTTTAATCATCTTTTACTACTCTTTGTAATGATGTCAATCATCTTTTGGTTATATATCTTCTCTTTGTTGAAACAACTTCTCTTTTTTGATGATTCATATCTATGGTAATCTATAGCATATTTTGGTTAATGATTGCTGTATTCAGGGGGAGCAAACATTAATGATTAGCACTAGAAGTTTGAAGAAACACTAAAGAGAAAATGTATTCAGAAAAAGAGGGGGAGTTAACAATGTTTAATGATGTCAAAAAAGGGGAAGAAATTAAAGAAAAAGAAATCCATCAAAAAGCAAAATTATAAATTATTAGAAATTATAAAGAAAAAGAAACATATCAAAAGCAAAAATTATAAATTATTAAAAGCTTTGAAAATAAAATAAATGAATTGGGGAGAAATTAAAGAACAATATCAAAAGTAAAATTATTAAATAACCTAAAAATATAATGAGTAAATTGCTAAGTACAATGCAAATAAGCAACCTTTAAAATTACTTCTTTAAACATGCTCTGATATGCTTTAAAATTTAAACTTGCTCTGATACATCTTAAAGTTGACATGCTCTGATATACTTTATAATTAATTCTTAGACATGCATTGGTACACTTAATTATTTTTGCTCTGATACTAAAACTAAATAATCAAATGAGAATGAGCAAATTTTTAAGATACAACTTGCTCTGATAACAAAAATAAATTTTCTACTCTAACACCAAAATCACATAATCCAATGAGCAAATTTTCAAATCTTTAAGCAAATGGCCAAACTATTTATGCATATGACCATTTGTATCACATGCCAAAAGAATCAATCTTCTTTTCAAGCAAATGCACTTATAATGCATCCTTTTGAAATTAATGATTCACATAAATACTTTTGTTCAAGTATTTTGTCATCATCAAAAAGGGGGAGATTGTTGCTCCCTAGATTGATTTTGATGATTACAAAGTAGTTGAAGGGGTACCAATATTTTTTATTTGGAAAAGTCTTTATGCTCTTCAGGGGCAAAATCGTAATTTTACCAAAACTCTGAATTGAAAGTATTAAATGATAGAACAAAAGATTTGTGATCTATTGGCGAAAATTTCATTATTTTTGGACTTATATTTTGGAAGTTATGCATGTTTGAAATCCATGAGTCGACCCATGAGTCAGCTCATGGCACAATGAGCAGTTTGGCACGCAGAATTTTTGGCTTGGCACAACCTGTGAGTCGACTCATGAGTCGACCCTCAAGGCATGAGTCGACTCATGAGTCGACCCCTGCAGTTTTAGGCCAAAAATTACAGAACCCTATTTTCTGGTTTCTTCAACAGAGGTCGACTCATGAGTCGACCCCTGAGGCATGAGTCGACTCATGAGTCGACCCCTGTGATGGGATTTTTTCACAACGACTAGTTTTTAACCCGTTTTAAGTGCTTTTAATGCTCATTTAATGTGGTCTAACGGCTCTTTTTCAGCCTAGAATATTTTCCTCTATTTCTTAAAACTATAAAAGAATTCAAAAGGTGGGAAACAAAAAGGGAGATAGCAAGAGATTAAAAAGAAAAAGAAGAGCATTCAAGAGAGCATTCAAGAGCATTCAAAAGAGAAAATTTGAAAAAGAATTTCTCAAGCCAACTTTTCAGCCCTATTCAAGAGCTCATTTAAAGCTTTCAAGAAGCCATCAATCCAAGCTCACCAACTCCTCAAGCGCTCAATCAATTCTCCATCCACCTTGAGAAAATCCAAAAAGAGGCTTCTTCTCTTGAGTAAAGTGTATTTAAAGTTATATTCGCTCATTAAAGGAGCTTTTCTTGTACTTATTTGTGCTATAAATTATTTTACTCAGTTTGAGTGATTGTTTTTGTTTTGGAGGGATTCCAAAACAAGGGAAGGTTGATCCGAACCTAGAATCGGAGTGTATTGGGTTGGCTTGTACCCGAGAAACAAGTGGACTAGCTTGGGATAGCTAGTGTCGGAGTTTTCGATGTTTGTATTCGGGCTGAATACAAGTTTAGTGGATTGGAATTCCCAAGTAGGAGCTTGGGGAGTGGATGTAGGTGCAAGGTTGGCACCGAACCACTATAAATCCTTTTGTTTGTGGTGTGCATAATTGCTTCTCTTTAACTCTTTATTATTTCCTTGGATTCTTGCTTTTGACAATTAATCTTGAATTAAGGTTTTTCTCCTCATTCTTTTAGCTATTGACAAACTTTTTTCATAAGCCATTAGTTAAGTTCAAAATTTTTAGAAACCCAATTTACCCCCCCTCTTGGGTTGCATAGCTTGGCAACAGAGGAGAGCACGAAATTTGATCAGGAGGAGGTGCCGGCTAGGTGGGGAAAAGTCAGGAAGGAGGAGAACAAGAGGGGATTCGTAGGGAGAAGAGCACGGATTTTTTTTTCCTCGATGGATTGGAGTGTGTTTTAGGCAGACTATTACTGATGGTAACTCACCGTCGATAATACAGTCGGTAATATTAACGGTGATAGTTTTCATCGCTAATACCCTCCACCATCATGAATACTATTATTTTTTAAAAATATTTAATAAAAATATGAATTTTTTAAAAAAATTTTAAAATAATATTTTTTCAAAATTATTAGCAATGGTAAATTATTCCATCTCTAATGTCATCACTAATACTGTTAAATTTTTTTAAATATTAAATTTTAATATTGAATTTTTTTCTCCTTGGTCATTTTTTGGTGGTTAAAAATCACTTT